>NW_026861908.1:0-159573 GCF_026571515.1 Ruditapes philippinarum | reverse complement strand
AAGTAACAAGTACCATGATGACCTTCAAACCGTCCGGGCAGTCCGTCCCTATCACTCCTAAATCAAAGAGGGTGAAAAGCTACAACGGACAGTATTTTATCAGTTGAATATTTGTTGTTTTGTATCTCATCGTCAAAACCATATCATAGTTTCTAAATTTGAAAGACTAATATTTGTAGGTTTCTATACGTAACCCGTTCTTAAAATAGCAGCTGAATATTTTGATATGAAAACACACTATGAATATATAGCATGTATTTTGGAACGACGTCGTCAGTATCGGAAGCTTGTTATAACTTTACAAAATTTTAAATAACATCAGTATTTTTATACTTATATAACGACAGAGTGCTTAACATGATCTTAGACCTCTTTACTATGACAAATACCTTGGTCATAAGGATGCAGAGGATAGTCGTTTACAAGACTTCTAAATGACAGGCATCTGATTACGATGGCAATGAAACAGAAAACATAGAAAAATGCCATGTAGGTGTACATTCTGACTAGGCATACATGTATTTTAATTTTACTTGACAACAACTATTTTACAAAGAAAATGTTCAATGCTCATAGAAATAAAATTAAAAAATCAAATCCTGCAAAAACAGTAATAGCTTTAAATGAAAGAATGCAAACATTCAGTTAAACGTACATATTAAGCACTAGCAGAATGTTTAAGCCTTTATGATCCATTGGCGGTGTTAACCTGTGTATACCAACAGTTAAATCAGGTCAACAGCTTGATTGAGTAATTGAATCTAGTTCTTTAGATATCAAAATTCTTTAGATTAACAATAAAAAAAATCAAAATTTCCAAGCAGGAATAGTCCATTTTACAAATAAAAGGGGTGAAACAATGGACATACCTTGGACATGCAAAATTGCCAGAGAAATGAACAATAAAACCATTTTGTCAATTGTTGAAAGTAGTAACATAATTGTGCTCTTCCTATTTAGTGCCCTTATCTAACTGAAGGTCAACAGGGGTTCAGATTATTGAAGCAATATTGCATACAAGTTTGCTTAATTTGTGTAATGGATTTTCCATTATTTAAATTTGGAACAGTCCAATAAAGGAGAGCCTCGCTCTTCTTTTTTTGGTCTTGGCTGATATTTTTTGTAATATCAGACACTGGCATGGTATTCTCTATATAATTGTATGCTTGCTTTGTATACAATTTTGTTTTATATTGAGAACTTTTATATCAACATTGTTTTACATGTTTTCCCCGTCATTTATTAGTTGTTTGTTGTATCTTATACTAAATACTATCAACATAATTATTTACCGTATTTATAAACCTTCCATTATAGACCAATTCACATTAACAAAACTTAAGATCTATTTATTTTTGACACGTACTAAAAAGAGTGAGTAAGATGCATATAAGATATCTGATTGTAACAGCGTTGATTTTATAATATGCAAAAGTCCTGTGATCGTGAATAAGTCAATACGACTCATCCTTTCGTTACAATATTATCACATTTTCCAAATCGATCTAATTGAGACAACCAAGTGCGTGCAATCGATATTTTGTGACCTTGGTTGTTTTTGTTGTGTTAAGTTTAAATATAGATCGTCAGTAACAGGGTCATTTAACTTGTTATCTGTTACGTTAGCATAAAATGGAGACTAATATGTGAACTTATGCATGTTTAGATTTACATGAATAATATTCAAGCTAGTGTAGAATCTAAGATCAAGATCAAGGACATTAATGTTGACAAGATAAGTTTTATATATAGTAACTAGATTAAATATCTTAACTTTTAACTAAAATGCCGTTGTGTTATATATTCACGAATCTTAAAGACTCAGAAATTTCTCCAGACTTGGAAGAAAATCTAGAGGAATGTATCTCAAAATTAATGAATAAACCAAAGGAGGTGAGTATTTGATATATATGTGTGAGTATATATTATAATTACATCTAGTGTAGTAAAAGCGAACTGAAGTGTAATAACTGATTTAAGTGTATAGAAGCTATATATAAAATACTTGTATGAAATAAAAAATGGCAAAAAATGCCTTAAACACTTAAATTAATTTAAAGCGAGTGGCGCATGAACAAAGTCATTGATATTCGGATAAAACTCTTGTTAAAATAGCAAAATAATATTTTGTTCCGGATCATTTTATTCTGTTTAATACGTACAGTATTCATGTGTGTTAAATAACAGAGACATTCTACGTAACAACTTTTTTCGAGAATCAACCATATGATATGGCACCAATATAATTATACTGTTGGTAAATTTTATAAAAAAATATTTCATAAGATATAGATTTATACCCTTTAAAACAGACATAACATTCAGAAACGAAAGTTATTCTATCAACGGGGGTGGTTGACTTATACTTGATTATGTTGTCTATCCTTCAATAAAATGATCATTTATCGGCTTGAGGCCACTTTAAAATATGTTGTTGAATTATACAAGGTTGTAAAAAAATAATAAAATGTTGTGACGGTAGCGTTTGTAGTTTTTAACTCCGGATCACGGCAGTAAGCCATATTGAATTTACCAGAGCACAGTCCAGCTGGGTATTGTTGCTGGGCAGGCTGTCAAGCAGTTTACCAGTACTAGTTGCCTGATCTGATAACTTTTGTACATGCCAGAGCCAAGTGCGAATGACCGTAGAAAGGATTTAATGTTCAATCACAACGAAAGTGACCTGCACCGTCCGGAAATCGAACCCGGGTCACCCGATTTATAGTCCAGCGTTTTACCTATTGAGCTAATACACGACTACAGTAAGATTGTTTCATATTTGTACAAATAAATATCTGTTAAGCTATCAAACCTGTCAACAATAATGTCTTCATTCAAGTCAATTATAACCTCGATTTCTTCACAGCCAGGGATTAACGAGGAATTTGACTTTTAAAGTTTCAAACCCTTGATATCCTGCGGATACAGCTGATTAAACCCCCACTCATTGCCTGACATATTCCAGACATTTTGCTATTAGTACAAAACCAACGCATTAACCCGACAGGTCCTTAATTCCCCGCTTCTACCGCCGTTCCCAAAGAATTGGTTAGTCATAGTTCCAAGTTACTGGGAAATTTCAAAATGCTTTTTTAAATATAGTGCAGTTATTTTCGTGTTTCCTATCATAAATGAAATTATTATCTGCACACAAATAAGCTTAAATTCATGGTTATTTATCTTTTAAATCTGTTAATCAGAGTTTATTGTGTAATCTCCTTCCTGGGATTCGAGCTCACAATCATCCATTGGTAAACCTTGGCAGTTACACTATTATTGCATGAAATTTTAAAATGTTTTTTACAGCGGATTACTGTGATGCTGAACACCGGAATACGCATGAGGTTTGGTGGGAAGAAACAATTTGGTATGGTGTGCAATATTCATTCTATAGCCGTATTTGACGAGAAAAGAAATCCAGGATATTTTCCGCAATTATTTGACGTATTGACGTCGGCAACAAAACTTCCAGCAAGCAGGTAAGCTGTCGTGTAAAATAGTAACAGCATTAAATTTTATCACATACCTGTTCCGATTTTGCGACTCCGCAAATATGGTATCTTGCATATACGTATTTTGACGTGGCGTCATTTGCGTTATACATAGTGTAAAGACGCGCTAAATCTTAACGTTGAACTGTTAAGGCGCGTCAGCGACAAATGATTCTTTTGCACTTTAATTTACAGTCTTTATTTTGGGTATGTGATAAATAGAATATTATATCCGTGCAAGTTCATTACTGAATTTATTGAACTCGTTGAATAAAATAATATTTTGCTCAATAAATTCGGTATCTTTTTCAAGGTTGTTGACATAATGACCCTTGGGTCAACCGAGGCCCTGCCCTGCGGGTAATGGGTATTCCTTTTCGGTATAAGTATAGTAAATACTTTAATATCTTATTTTCTAATTTCACAAATGCTAGTGCTCAGATGTGTGGCAAGAAACATCATTACATAGATTTTTACCAGGAATGTTCAAATTATGGCACTGGGGTCAACATTGTCATGTACTTGTAATTAACTTTAAACTTTCAAAAATCTTGTTCCCTCTGTAAACCCAAAGGCTAAAAGCTATGATATTTGGCATAAAACATTGTGTAGTTGACATCTAATTATTGTTCTTGGGTCAAATTTGGCCAAACGGGTGTGTGTGTGTGGGGTGGGGGTCAGGTGTTTTTTCTTTGTGTACATAGTTAACATTTATTAAATCTAACGGTCCGAAGGTTAGTTAGAACGGAATAGTTAAATGACCCCTATAGATTTTTGATTTCAGTCGGTCAAAGGTCAAGCGCCACAGACATCTTGTCAATTCATAACGGCTACACACCCCATCAGTGTAACGTTATGTCCTCATGTGGGTGCTTTGGCGACCAATGCCCCTGAAAATTAATCTATAAAAGCAGATGCGCTTAACATAAATTTTGATGATTCTACCCTTTAGCTTAAGCTTAAAGAAATTGACTATGTTATAATTGGGCATGATTAATACTTCTCTTTCTATGTATAAGAAACATTTTACATGGAGCAGCACAAAATGGAAAGTGACCAACAATGTACGAATGTAGACGAACAGTCACAAACTCACTACTCGGGCTCTTCAACTCCGCAAGAAAGCTTACTAAGTCAACCAAGATGTATTCCATAGGAACGGATTACCTCTATATGCTACTAATTATTAGATTATAGAGCTTTAAGAATGAATTCCTTATAATTAATAATTTTTTAGTAACTATTTTCAACATGTTGCATAGACCAGAAGAAAATAACATTGATATAAGTCACATCATTCTTATATTTAATTGATATATTTTTGGGAATTATTTTCAGCATCACCATAGAATTAACAGACCTTCCTGCTCACATGGCATTAAATGGCGCCGCCCTTTCTTAGCACTATGTGGAAATGAACTTTAGAAGAAATGTTGTCGCTGTATTCAATGAAAAAGACAGTTGTGGTTCGGTTTTCTATTCCATTTTGTTACGTTTAAATGTTGTCTGCGGATAATCGCGAATAATGATAATAATAAAAATGTTGAAATCTAATATGTTCTTTTTATTTTATACTCTTTTTACTTATTGAAGAGTCAAACAAAATCAAGAATTTATCACATTTCATGTTTAAGCTGCTTATTCTCGTCCCGGACAACTTAACATCGGATTAATCCGTGTTCAAGATTAGCTCCCTTTAATAACTATTACATAGCTAGACATACATGTATTTATTCTGCATCATGAGTTATGACCCCTTTCTTAAACGCTAACCGACGAGAGAATAATAGAGCTTTCAAGGTTCGAATCTTGACTGAAACAATGACCAGAGAAAGAGGTACACAGGGCGTATTCCTGCACCTAGTAAGATTCACGTAGCTTTTTAACAGTCATTATGTAAAGACCAAAGAAAATTTTACAATTATGTAAAGCATAACTAATACCAAGCAATATGTTATTGAAGAGTCCGGTTTTAGTTTTTCAAATCAAAAGATACTTCAAAAGAGACGAGTGACTCTTGTCAACAAAGACCAACTTCTCTTTCTTTTTTTTTAGAAAGTTTCACTGTCCATAAATATATTAGATATGCATGTGTGTATGTTTTTTATACATAGGGTAACAATAATTTTCAAACTTCTTATTTATTTTTCTTTTTTTCTTCTAAACTGACCCACGTGGGTAAAGTTAGGAAACTACCATTTTATTCTTTATAAAGAGAAAATTTTGTTCCTTTGACTGCATAGTTTATTCATTTTGAGGACATTTACAAAATAATTAACGAAGAATTCAAAACGAAGAAATGAAAAATTTGCATGTGTCTCCCTATAATTTTATGATTATCTCTTATTAATAGGGTAACAACAATTTTCAAACTTGTAATTTATTTTTCGTTATTTTCTAAATACAACAAAGCAAAATACACTATTTAATATGTTAATACATACATCAGAGTGTTAAACTTTGAGGGAGACTATGATGAAATTAAAAACATTTTATTATACACCAAATAAATAAGTAATTATCCACTATAACTACAATATTTTTCCCCGTAAAAGCTTTGTTCAAAGATTGGTAAGCACATACAATACAAAATCAAAACAGGTACACAGTGGGGCGCCGTTCTGGAAAAACTAAGTTCTTTATCACATAAACAACAACCGTGTAGCCTACTTTATGAAGAAGAAACGAAGAGGGTGGCAATTTGATTAAAGTGTATCGCATATATTCTCAGTAATGCTTCAATCTAATATTCTACTCTAATTTCTTGGTATGAAAGCACACCTTTTCATAATTTTTATTGTCAAATTGGTTTCCGATCCTGATATAAACTTCTTGTATAAAATTTATTTATCCATAGCTATAGCCGTTATGTAAACAGTTGCACTCCGTTCCTGACATACCAAGCCCGGTCACCTCACAGTTCTTGCAGCAGACAGGTATGTTGTTGATATTACCAACCTTCCATACCGGACGTTTGAAACACTCGTAGCATTGCTCCCCTGTCCAGCAATCTCCTTTCAGAGCTAAAAATGTCAAGATAAGATTTATAGAAAAAAACACAAAAACAACAAAAAACAAAACAAAACAACAACAACAACAACAACAACAACAACAAAACAACGCGAAACAGATCTAATAGGTTTTGATTAGATAGTTTGCTTATATCGTTAGTAACGTTGTAACGTTGGTTTTCCTCAGGCTCTCTCTTGACTTGTAATTTATTTATATACACAGCGGCAGCAAATTTAAAATTAATTAACTGACTGACTGATTGGCTGAGGTAGATGGATATAATTAAGCTTTTTCTATAATATCTACTTTTTTATTTCCTCAGCCAAAATATCAATACAATAAGCAAAGGGTTAAGCTTACACATGGCATTACTAAATTTATAGAACACTTGGTAGGTAATTGGTAACCAGTCATTTAAACTTATACATTGTTACAAACAGACACTTTGCTAAATACAAACAGATTGCATCATTAATTTTTTGTTACTGTACTCGACAATGACCTACACATCTACAATCACGCCTGGTGCCATCGAGAGATTGAAAAATTACTTCAAAGTAACAGGGACAATCAGCTCCCCACATTGTTGTACATACAAGCATACAAGAAGATTGATGATTTAATACAAGAACTTACGACAAGTCTTTCTATATGTTATAATTTGTGGAGTAAGTGCTGAGATGTTGACACCAGGATAGCTGTATGGTCCACATACTGAAAATAAACAATGTACATAAAAGAGAACAATACAATTATTCATGTGATTGGCGTAAAGTTTATACGATTGATTTCCCTGTTAGTTGTATCCGATTGCGTCTTCGGTATCCGTTGGCGATTGGTATGAATTGGAACCCCAGTTTCATGTGTCCGATTCATGCATACAGTCGTTTATCTGATGAACCGATCATATTCTGTTTTAAATGGATATCAATTTGATTTGTGTGGTGTAGTAAACAAAGACATAAATAAACAAGAGGCAGGACGTGAAGTGGTTCAACACTTGGTTCAAGCGAGCGAAATGGTTACAAACTTGAAAAATAGCGTGTTACTTCATAAAAAATGTCTAAATCACATTTACCAGGAGACCGGAAATTAAAAATATAAATTTAATGCGCAGTTTTGTACTGTTAACTACCGTCGCAGCACAAAATTGGCTTACATGCAATATGGTAGCAAGTTTGTCATTCTCGAAGTAAACACTTTCCTCAAACTATTGAAATACAGTTCAAATTATAATGTCTTACCAGCTTTCTTCTCATGAGATGATGATGAGTCTGAAAAATAAGTTAGAAAATAAGATTAAGAGGCGTGATATAAATATCAAGAATAAGTGGTTGATAATCTGCCTTTAAATAAAAGGGCGGACAACTCTTGGTCCCTTTCTCGTAAGAAGGGGAATCCTGTGATACGTGTATGTGGTCGCACAGTCACTTTCCTTAAAACATGTCCTCGATGCATATATGTGGTCGCATGGTCGAAAATCTCTAAAGGGGCGCTATTTAAATCTGAAGAGTGCGTAGATGCTGGTTTTATTTTTATGTAAAGATAAAATATAATTTGCTTTTATCTCTAAAGTTGATAATGGCTATAACCTATGCTACGGGAATATAAGCAAGCATTTTTGCATAAATGACTGCTAAATTGTATTGGTTTCACAGAATTTTTAAGGATAAATAGAGCAGTGTAAATCCTATGACTAGTTCGCATTGAGTCGTTATTCAATATTGCCTTGAGATAATGCCCAGACAAAATACACAGTTATATATGACATGCCTTTAACCTAAAAACTGTTTGTGTTTCTGTAGCAGACTTACCAGTGGTCGAAAATAACTTAGGAGCACTTCAGTGGATAGTTTCTGGGAAATTGAGTAGAACCACCGATCTTTTGTTACCTATGATTAAGAAATTCAACAGTGGCGTGGTTTAAATCCGACAGCGATAAGATGCAAGGCGCATGCTGAAATTTTATTCAGATTCCCTACTCATTTAGACCCACACCCTTCTCTTTTAAAGATTTTTTTACAGATTATATGGCTGTTGTTTGGAAATAGTGGCTCGGGCTACTAGTTTATTGCATACAAATGTTTATTTACGGTCATATAACCTGTAAGGAATGTTTATGACGAATTTATAATACAGCAAACGTCCTTATTTAGAGAAAAGAGAGAAGATTTCTTTATAAAGTGTCAGCAGCCGTGTATATTATTAGTTATAAAGATCGTTGACATGTTATATGGCCCTATATAAACGGCTATTTGTAAATATAACCCGAGCCGTTAGGCCGTTAACGAATTTATAATACAGCAAGCATCATTTTTAGAGCAAAAAGTAAGATTTCTTCATGAATCGACAGCAGCCGTGTATATAAAACTTTATAATACTGCACGTTTGTAACGTCGCTTTTCATTGGATAATCGTGACGTTTATATTATTAGATATAAAGATTTTTGACAGGTTATATGGCCCTCTATAAACGGTTGTTTGTAAATATAACCCGAGCCGCTAGGCGAGGGTTATATTACAAACAACCGTTTATATACGGCCATATAACCTCTCACAAATATTTATAACGAATTTATAATACAGCAAGTATCATTTTTAGAGGAATAAAGCGAGATTTCTTTATAAACTACAGCAGCCGTGTATATAAAACTATATAAACGTCACGATTATCCAATGAAAAATGACGTTACAAACGTGCAGTATTATAATAAACTATTTAAACGCCACTATTATCCAACGAAAAAGCGTATGTGAGAAGTTAGCAGTGAACAGTGAGCTAAGCAAAAAGGCATTTCAATTTATATAGGGAAGGTAATGATCTGCTGTAATGCTCAGCTGTTTTGGGCATCTAGCAGGGCATTCCTTAATATAGTGTAAAACTGCTCTGCTGCAGTACTCAGCTGTCTTGGCAATCTAGCAGAGCATTCCTACCTTTAGTGAAAAAATGCTCTACTGGAACGCTCAGCTGGCTAGGCAATCTAGCAGTGCATTACTAAATATAGTGTTAAAATGCTCTGCTGGAATGCTCAGCTGGCTAGCTAAGCTGGCTAGGCAATCTAGCAGGGCATTACTACATATAGTGAGAAAATGTTCTGCTTGAATGCTAAGCTGGCTAGGCAATCTAGCAGGGCATTTCTAAATATAGTGTAAAAATGCTCTGGTGGAATGCTAAGCTGCTAGGCAATCTAGCAGAGCATTATGAAATATAGTGTAAAAGTGCTCTGCTGGAATGCTAAGCTGGCTAGGCAATCTAGCAGGACATTACTTAATATCGTGTAAAAATGCTCTGCTGGAATGCTAAGCTGGCTAGGCAATTTAGCAGGGCATTCCTTAATATAGTGAAAAAATGCTCTGCTGGAATGCTAAGCTGGCTAGGCAATCTAGCAGAGCATTACTAAATATAGTGTAAAAATGCTCTGCTGGAATGCTAAGCTGGGTAGGCAATCTAGCAGGACATTACTAAATACAGTGTAAAAATGCTCTGCTGGAATGCTAAGCTGGCTAGGCAATCTAGCAGAGCATTACTAAATATAGTAGTGAACAAATGCTTTTCTGGAATGCTAAGCTGGCTGGGCAATCATCTAGCAGGGCATTACTAAATATAGTGTAAAAATGCTCTGCTCGAATGCTAAACTGGCTAGGCAATCTAGCAGGGCATATCTAAATATAGTGTAAAAATGCTCTGGTGGAATGCTAAGCTGCTAGGCAATTTAGCAGAGCATTATGAAATATAGTGTAAAAGTGCTCTGCTGGAATGCTTAGCTGGCTAGGCAATCTAGCAGGGCATTACTAAATAAAGTGTTAAAATGCTCTGCAGGAATGCTCAGCTGGCTAGGCACTTTAGCAGAGCATTCCTTAATATAGTGAAAAAAATGCTCTGGTGGAATGCTCAGCTGGCTAGGCAATCTAGCAGAGCATTACTAGATATAGTGTAAAAATGCTCTGCTGGAATGCTCAGCTGGCTAGGCACTATAGCAGAGCATTCATTAATATAGTGAAAAAATGCTCTGGTGGAATGCTCAGCTGGCTAGGCAATCTAGCAGGGCATTACTAAATATGGTGTAAAAATGCTCTGGTGGAATGCTAAGCTGGCTAGGCAATCTAGCAGGGCATTCCGAAATATAGTTAAAAAATGCTCTGGTAGAATGCTCAGTTGGCAGACTGATTCTGAGTTCCAGGATTTATTGTTGCCAACGTTTTATTGACATTTTCGACTTCTAGGCAATCTGAGGCACTCGCAGACTTTCAGGAATTTTCGGTGCAAATAGAAATAATGATATTTTTGATTTCTAAGGACCTTTAAGAGACTATTTCATTGTCCTGCGACTTTTTGAAGGACACTCGCAGACTTTCAGGAATTTTGGTGCCAATGCTGATATTGACAATTAAGACTTCTAGGGACCCTCAAGAGTCCATTTTGGTCGTCTGCGACTGATTCTTTAACACTCGCAGACTTTCAGGAATGGTTGGTGCCCATGGAAATAATCATATTTTTGACTTCTAGGGACCTTTAAGAGTCCATTTCATTGGCCTGCAGCGTATTGTTGGACACTCGCAGACTTTCAGGAAAGTTTGGTGCCAATAGAGATAATGTCAATTTTCACTTCTAGGGACCCGCCAGAGTCCATTCTTATGGTCTGCGACTGATTCTGGGACATTCGCAGACTTTCAGGAATCTCTGGTGCCAATGGAGATAATGACATTTTTGACTTCAATCATTACAGAGTTCCATTTCGCTGGTCTGCGACTGATTTTGGGACACTTGCAGACTTTCAGGAATTTTGATGCCAATGGAGATAATGACATTTCTGACTTTTAGGGAACCGCCAGAGTACATTTCTTGGGTCTGCGACTGATTCCTTGAGACTCGCAGACTTTCAGGATGTTTAGTGCCATTGCAGATCATTATTTTTTTACTTTTAAGGCCCCCTTAGTCATAAGCAGAGCATTTTTACCCTAAAATGTCATTATCTGCATTAGCACCAAAAATTCCTGAAAGTCTGCAAATGCCCAATAATCAGTCGCAGACCAACGAAATAGACTCTGGATGGTCAAAAATGTCATTAATTGTAATTATCTCTTTTGGCACCAACAATTCCTGAAAGTCTGTGACTGTCCAAGATTAAATCGCAGACCAAAAAAATGGATCCTGGATGGTCCCTAGAAGTAAAAAATGTCATTATCTGCCTTGACATCAAAAATTCCTGAAAGTCTGTGAGTGCCTCAGAATCAGTCCTAGACCAAAAAAATGGATTCAGAAAGGTCCCAATAAGTCAGAAATATCATTTTCTGCATTGACACCAAAATTCCTGAAAGTCTGCGAGTGACTCAGAATCAGTCGCAGACCAACGAAATAGACTCAGGAGGGTCCTTTTAAAGTAAAAATGTCATTATCTCTATTGGCACCGAAAATTTCTGAAAGTCTGCGAGTGTTCCAGAAACATTCACAGACCAACGAAATGGACTCTGGATGGTCCTAAAAATTCACAAATGTCATTATCTGCATTAACACCAAAAATTCCTGAAAGTCTGCGATCGTCCCAGAATCAGTCGGAGACCAAAGAAATAGGCACTTGAGGGTCCCGTAGAAGCCAAAATGTCATTATCTGCATTGGCACTAAATATTTCAGAAAGTCTACGAGTGACAAATAATCAGTTGCAGACCAACGAAATTTATACTTTATTTAAGAATGCCCTGCTAGTTTGCCTAGACAGCTCAGCATTCCGGCAGAACATTTTTACACTAATTTTCAGAATGCGTTGCTGGATTGCCTAGCCAGCTGAGCATTTTTAACACTATATTTAGGAATGACCTGCTAGAATGCTTAGCTAGCTGAGCATACCAGCAGAGTATTTTTTGCACTATATTTTGGAACGCTCTGCTAGATTGCTTAGCCAGCTGAGCTTGCCAGCAGAACATTTTTACACTATATTTAGGAATGCTCTGCTGGATTGCCTAGCCAGCTGAGCATTTTTAACACTATATTTAGGAATGCCCTTCTAGATTGCCTAGCCAGCTGAGCAATTCAGCAGGGCATTTTTACACTATATTTTGGAATGTCCCGCTAGATTGTTTAGCCAGCTGAGCATAACAGCTAAGCATTTTTACACTATATTTAGGAATGCCCTGCTAGATTGCCTAGCCAGCTGAGCATACCAGCAGATCATGTTTACACTATATTTTGGAATGCCCCGCTAGATTGCTTACCAAGCTGAGCATAACAGCTAAGCATTTTTACACTATATTTTGGAATGTCCCGATAGATTGCTTAGCCTGCTGAGCATAACAGCAGAGCATTTTTACACTATATTTTGGAATGCCCGGCTAGATTGCTTAGCCAGCTCAGCATAACAGCAGAGCATTTTTACACTATATTTTGGAATGCCCCACTAGATTGCTTAGCCAGCTGAGCATAACAGCAGAGCATTTTTACACTATATTTTGGAATGCCCCGCTAGATTGCTTAGCCAGCTTAGCATAACAGCAGAGCATTTTACACTATATTTTGGAATGCCCCGCTAGATTGCTTAGCCAGCTGAGTATAACAGCAGAGTATTTTTTACACTATATTTAGTAATGCCCTGCTAGATTGCCTAGCCAGCTGAGCATACCAGCAGAGCATTTTTACGCTATATTTTGGAACGCCCCGCTAGATTGCCTAGCCAGCTGAGCATACCAGCAGAGCATTTTTACACTATATTTAGTAATGTCCTGCTAGATTGCTTACCCAGCTGAGCATACAAGCAAAGCATTTCTACACTTTTTTTTTTGGAATGCTCTGCTAAATTGCTTACCCAGCTGAGCATAACAGCAGATCATTGATTTCCCTATATAAATCGTAATGCCTTTTTGCTTAGCTCACTGTTAACTGCTAACTTCTCACATATCGAAAAAGCAACGTATCAAACATGCAGTATTATAATATATTAACACATACCGTTTTGATGGTCAATGACGACAAATGGCACAACTACAGCGACAATAGCTATAACTAAAACAGCAACGACCACACCAAGTATTATATACATTCTTTTACTGTTGCTTCTCTGTGGTTTATTTCTCGATTGTGGACTGCTGCGTCTATGTCAAAATAATTAAGCCAATCAGCGTGTGATCATTGTAAATTATGAAACGCAAAAACGCAAATTAAAAATACCCAATCAAGGACACACTATTTACGTCCAGCATTTAAATAAAAATTGGTACCAGGTTACTTATAAAAAACTAATCATGTGGAACAATATTATGATATACCGAATGATTAATTTTGAAAATAGCCAATGGGGTTCTAGCATTGTTTACAAGCATTAATTAATACCCCCACTGTGGTATTTGACATGACGAAACTTGAAATATTTTTCAGAGATTTGTGTACTTATTGATTATGATCTGGACCAATAACTTGTGTGCAAATTTTCAGGTCATTCCCTCACCCGATTGTTCCAGAATATTTGAGCCGTGTCACGACAAAAACAACATAATGGGTTTGCGACCAGCATGGATCCAGACCAGCCTGCGCATCCGCGCAGTCTGGTCTGGATCCATGCTGTTCGCTTACCTACCCTATTACAAGTAGAGAAACTGATAGCGAACAGCATGGATCCTGATCAGACTGCGCGAATGCGCAGGCTGGTCTTGATCCATGCTGGTCGCAAACCCATAATGTTGGTTTTGTCGTGACACGGCCCATTTATTTTCATTGCGCAAAATGAGCCAAAAAAGGATAAGCGTTGCAACGCTTTTCACTAAAATTTAGCTAGGCATCACACAAAATCGATTTTCAATCTAATTCTGCGCGTATTTATGTGTTATCAGTTACAGACTTTTCCATTTAAGTGCCGAACTTGATATTCTTAAGATTTTCAAATTTCATGTTTTTAGGATTTTGGACCGCAGTGGAGTTCTGTTAAAGGCCTCAGAATGGGTTTCTTGCATTATTTTTACATAATTATGATCGTGTTAATAACTTGAACAAAATACAATAATATTATTCTAGCATGTGCGTTCTTACCAATGAGACACGTGAAAAAAAACTTCACGTAGAAAAATATTACATGCATAAAAGCATTCACCTTCACAATTTGAACTTAGGTATTAAAGCAGCATGTCTCCAGATTTATGCTAATTTTCATGAAAATTTTGAAAATGTATCTAAGAGTAAAATATTGTGAAATGAACACAGAAAGTAATTTAAACATTGCAAACGGCACTTACAATCCACGTTAAGTACCAAAGAGAGGTCAAAATATAAATAAATACCTCTTACTGCGTTATCACTTAACGCAGTAGAATTACAGTGATTGATACTGCAAAATCAGTCATTAATCGCACTTAAAATGTAAATAATTAATTAAATATTGAATCTTTTTCCTTTTATTAAGACCTTAATGCATAATGCTAAAGATAGAATTTCTTCATCTGGAAGCGTGCAGCTTTAAAATTAAATGAGCCGTGTCACGACAAAACCAACATAGTGCGTTTGCGATCTCCATGCTGTTCGCTATCAGTTTTTCTACTTGTAATAGGATTGGTAAGCAAACAGCATGGATCCTGATCAGACTGCGCGGATTCGCAGGCTGGTCTGGATCCATGCTGGTCGCAAAGCCATTATGTTGGTTTTGTCATGACACGGCTCAAATAGACTTTTTTTATAAACTTACATTCTGTTTAATATTCAGAGAACAATCGTTTTTAAATATTTTGTTCTAAAAGTTAAAAGTCATTGACCTCGAAGTAAATATGAAATGAACGGATACCTTTGCTCCATTCTAAAGCCGCCATTGTCATTGTCTGGTAGGTCTATGGAATAGGCACGATCTTCATGGGATTTTTGGTTCGAGCCCATTATCTGTCTCGCCTACAAAGTAAATATGAAGAGAAATATCAGGACTTTAATACTTTTTTTAAAGGAGCTCCACTGAGGTCTGACAGGTAATTTGGTGTCCAAAAAAAATGTAAAAGAATTTCCACACAAATCACAATATTATAACTAAAATAACAATAACTTACATATTAACCAACCCTTTAACAACAATTACGCTAGAAAATGCATTTTTCACATTAGCTTTCGATGCAAAAATGAAAGTTGGTTTTCCCAGACATTTACAGAAGTTACCCACAATTCACAGGGTATGACTAAAATTTAATTGAGCCGTGTCACGACAAAACCAACATAGTGTTCACGACAAAACCAACATAAAAGGTCATTTTTTGTGACAACAGAGTTAACGGGGAAAATGTCTATTGATTTTTCTCAACACTCTACCCTATCATGTTTATATAACGAAGAATAGATGTATAAAAGCTATTCAAAGTAGCAATTTTGATGTCTTGAAAAATTAACGCCAGCAAAGCGGACATTTTCTAGACAAAACGGAAATATATTATATACAATTATTTTCTTTGACATTTCAGTTTCAATTTCAATATTTTGAAGAATTGGATGAAGACGAACATAACGCATCGGTGATATTTATACTATAACGAGCACAATTAAATCACATAAATAAATGTTTTTAACGCTATCTATAACGTATTTAAATCAAATACAGTTAATGACTTTCCATCCTGTAAGAAATGATAAATTTAAAAGCATGTTTCATTTGATTTGATTTTCTGTTTTGGGGTGGGATGGGGGTTTACGTCGCACAAAAACCATGTAGGTTATTATTGCGACTCTTCAGCTTTACTGGTGGAGAAAACACGCAGGTGCCCCCCTTTGCAAAATTGTTTCTGGTACAAACGGGCATTTGAGTATGTAATGAGTGACGTTTAGTAAGCTATCTTAATAGGATCGTACATTATCGTTTCACTTACACTATCAAATTACAAATTTTTCTCTGACACAAAATTAAGTGTCGTTCAAAAATAAAAGTCAGATATAAATTTTCAGTAGCACAGACAAAAATTGATTTAAACAGCGACAAGAAACTCAAACATTTAAAGGCATCGAAGCTAATAGCTGCTTTTTTGTGCTTAAACGGGCGGGTGGGCCCTCATTTAGCCTAGAACACCCCCACACACACGCACGCAGGCACGCAGGCACGCACGCACCCATACATACATACATACATACATACAGAATCAGTATTATCATCATCATTATCATCGTCAAAATCATCATCATTTTTATCATCTATTTTAGACATTGAAAGTAAACATCAAACTTGTCAAACATAACAGGTTTTCAGTACAAGTGGCAATGAGTATATTTTATAAGTATGTGAAGTTGGCTTGTACATTGTACATCGTAGTTCAGCTAGTAATTCGCAAATATTTGAATTACTAGCTAGTAGATCGGTATTCAGCGTGTAGTTCGAAACAAACAAACTAAGATACATAATATTTGAATTACTAGCTAGTAGTTGGGTATTCAGCGTGTAGTTCGGACCAAATACACCAGCATACAAAATATTTGAATTACTAGCTAGTAGATGGGTATTCAGCGTGTAGTTCGGACAAGACACACTAACATACACAATATTTGAATAACTAGCTAGTAGACGGGTATTCAGCGTGTAGTTCGGACCAGACACACTAACATACATAATATGATTTTATATTTGAATTATTAGCTAGTAGATCGGTATTCAGCGTGTAGTTCGGAACAAATACACCAGCATATACAATTTTTGAATTACTAGCTAGTAGATCGGTATTCAGCGTGTAGTTCGGACCAGACACACTAACATACACAATATTTGAATTACTAGCTAGTAGATGGGTATTCAGCGTGTAGTTCGGACCAGACACACTAACATACACAATATTTGAATAACTAGCTAGTAGATGGGTATTCAGCGTGTAGTTCGGACCAGACACACTAACATACACAATATTTGAATTACTAGCTAGTAGATGGGTATTCAGCGTGTAGTTCGGACCAGACACACTAACATACACAATATTTGAATTACTAGCTAGTAGATGGGTATTCAGCGTGTAGTTCGGACCAGACACACTAACATACACAATATTTGAATTACTAGCTAGTAGATGGGTATTCAGCGTGTAGTTCGGAACAAATGCACCAGCATACAAAATATTTGAATTACTAGCTAGTAGATCGGTATTCAGCGTGTAGTTCGGAACAAATACACCAGCATACACAATATTTGAATTACTAGCTAGTAGATCGGTATTCAGCGTGTAGTTCGGACCAGACACACTAACATACATAATATTTGAATTACTAGCTAGTAGATCGGTATTCAGCGTGTAGTTCGAAACAAACAAGCTAACATACACAATATTTGAATTTTGGTAGTTCGGACCAAATACATAAGCGGTTTTTTTTTGCAAAATCGTTTAATAAAACACTTTTAGCTTAGAAAATCTTATTTTTCCAAGTCATGCGCTCTACTGCCAGATTGCTTGAAATTATGCAACACAAAAACCCGGAAACACTTAGGGCAGTTCAAAACATTACATCGCTTATAAAACATAACAAAACTAAATTTGAAATTTAGGTTCTGGATCCTGGGTCCCGACGGTCTGCAAATATAATCGCGAACATTTTGGCGCATGTGCAGTAAACTATAATTGTAAGACTGGTTTGTAAATATTTCTCTGAAAAAAAGATTATTACATGTTCTTAAAAAAGCTAACCAGTCTATTTCCCAACAGCATTTAAACACAATACCGCGTAGTCGTCTGATGACATCTCCAATAGTTCGAGAAGACACAATTTGTAGGGAATGTAACATTAATGCGGTTGATAATCACTTTTTGATATGTTCTTAATATAGAGATTAACGTACTCAATATATTCCTAGATACTATGATAATTGGCCCAAATTGACAACATTCAATTTTCAGATGGCTTGTAATAAAAGTAAATTTTGTGTGATATGGCTATGACTTTTATCGTTAACTGAGGTTAGACGAAGCTAGTCGCATAATTATATTTACTTATTTACATGTATATGTATTATTTTCAATAGTCGTTTTTTTATATATATACTTTTCTGCATATGCTTTTGATTATGTTCACTTGCATGCCATGTCAATATGTTCAAATAAGTATTTTGAGTAAAGTTATGTTCAGTAATAATATGATATGAAAATAAAAACTGTTGTCTTGGCTTAAATAACATTCGAACATTCGAACTAGCTAGTAATTCAAATAATTATAATGTATGCTGGCGTATTTGTTCCGAACTACAAGCTGAATACCCAAGTACTAGCTAGTAATTCAAATATTATGAATGTAAGTGTGCTTGTTCCGAACTACACGTTGAATACCGATCTACTAGCTAGTAAATCAAATATTATGTATGGCGGTGTATTTTGTCCGAACTACACGCTGAATATCCAAATACTAGCTAGTAATTCAAATATTGTGTATGCTGGTGTATTTGGTCCGAACTACACGCTGAATACCCAACTATTAGCTAGTAATTCAAATATTATGTATGCAAGTTTGTTTGTTTCGAATTACGCGCTGAATACCGATCTACTAGCTAGTAATTCAAATATTGTGTATGCCAGTGTATTTGGTATGAACTACAAGCTGAATACCCATCTACTGGCTAGTAATTCAAATATTGTGTATGATGGTGTATTTGGTTCGAACTACACGCTGAATACCCAACTACTAGCTAGTAATTCAAATAATATGTATGGTAGTTTGTTTGTTTCGAATTACACGCTGAATACCCATCTACTAGCTAGTAATTCAAATATTGTGTATGCTAGTAGGTTTGTTCCGAACTACACGCTGAATACCCATCTACTAGCTAGTAATTCAAATATTATGTATGTTAGTGTGTCTGGTCCGAACTACACGCTGAATACCGATCTACTAGCTAGTAATTCAAATATTGTGTATGCCGGTGTATTTGGTATGAACTACACGCTAAATACCCAACTACTAGCTAGTAATTCAAATATTATGTATGTTAGTTTGTTTGTTTCGAACTACATGTTGAATACCCATCTACAAGCTAGTAATTCAAATATTGTGTCTGATGGTGTATTTGGTCTGAACTACACGCTAAATACCGATCTACTAGCTAGTAATTCAAATATTGTGTATGCCGGTGTATTTGGTCTGAACTACACGCTGAGTTCCCATCTACTAGCTAGTAATTCAAATATTATGTATGCTAGTGGGTTTGTTCCGAACTACACGCTGAATACCCATCTACTACCTAGTAATTCAAATATTATGTATGTAAGTGTGTCTAGTCCGAACTACACGCTGAATACTGATCTACTAGCTAGTAATTCAAATATTGTGTATGTTAGTTTGTTTGTTTCGAACTACACGCTGAATACCGATCTACTAGCTAGTAATTCAAATATTGTGTATGCTAGTTGGTTTGTACCGAACTACACGCTGAATACCCATCTACTAGCTAGTAATTCAAATATTATGTATGTTAGTGTGTCTGGTCCGAACTACACGCTGAATACCGATCTACTAGCTAGTAATTCAAATATTGTGTATGCCGGTGTATTTGGTATGAACTACACGCTAAATACCCAACTACTAGCTAGTAATTCAAATATTATGTATGTTAGTTTGTTTGTTTCGAACTACACGTTGAATACCCATCTACTAGCTAGTAATTCAAATATTGTGTCTGATGGTGTATTTGGTCTGAACTACACGCTAAATACCAATCTACTAGCTAGTAATTCAAATGTTGTGTATGCCGGTGTATTTGGTCTGAACTACACGCTGAGTTCCCATCTACTAGCTAGTAATTCAAATATTATGTATGCTAGTGGGTTTGTTCCGAACTACTCGCTGAATACCGATCTACTAGCTAGTAATTCAAATATTATGTATGTAAGTGTGTCTAGTCCGAACTACACGCTGAATACCCATCTACTGGCTAGTAATTCAAATATTGTGTATGATGGTGTATTTGGTTCGAACTACACGCTGAATACCCAACTACTAGCTAGTAATTCAAATAATATGTATGGTAGTTTGTTTGTTTCGAACTACACGCTGAATACCCATCTACTAGCTAGTAATTCAAATATTGTGTATGCTAGTTGGTTTGTACCGAACTACACGCTGAATACCCATCTACTAGCTAGTAATTCAAATATTTTGTATGCTGGTGCATTTGGTCCGAACTACACGCTGAATATCCAAATACTAGCTAGTAATTCAAATGTTATGTATGTCAGTGTGTCTGGTTCGAACTACACGCTGAATACCCATCTACTAGCTAGTAATTCAAATATTGTGTACGTTAGTGTGTCTGGTCCGAACTACACGCTGAATACCCATCTACTAGCTAGTAATTCAAATATTGTGTATGTTAGTGTGTCTGGTCCGAACTACACGCTGAATACCCATCTACTAGCTAGTAATTCAAATAGTGTGTATGTTAGTGTGTCTTGTCCGAACTACACGCTGAATACCGATCTACTAGCTAGTAATTCAAATATTTTGTATGCTGGTGCATTTGGTCCGAACTACACGCTGAATATCCAAATACTAGCTAGTAATTCAAATGTTATGTATGTTAGTTTGTTTGTTTCGAACTACACGCAGAATACCGATGTACTAGCTAGTAATTCAAATATTGTGTATGCTGGTGTATTTGTTCCGAACTACACGCTGAATACAGCTAGTAATTCAAATATTGTGTATGCTGGTGTATTTTTGCCGAACTACACGCTGAATACCCAACTACAAGCTAGTTATTCAAATATTATGTATGTTAGTTTGTTTGTTTCGAATTACACGCTGAATACCCATCTACTAGCTAGTAATTCAAATATTATGTATGTTAGTGTGTCTGGTCCGAACTACACGCTAAATACCGATCTACTAGCTAGTCATTCAAATATTGTGTATGATGGTGTATTTTGTCCGAATTACACGCTGAATACCCATCTACTAGCTAGTAATTCAAATATTATGTATGTTAGTGTGTCTGGTCCGAACTACACGCTGAATACCGATCTACTAGCTAGTAATTCAAATATTGTGTATGCCAGTGTATTTGGTATGAACTACACGCTGAATACCCATCTACTAGCTAGTAATTCAAATATTGTGTATGACGGTGTATTTGGTCCGAACTACACGCTGAATACCCATCTACTAGCTTATAATTCAAATATTATGTATGTTAGTGTCTCTGGTCCGAACTACACGCTGAATACCGATCTACTAGCTAGTAATTCAAATATTGTGTATGCTAGTGGGTTTGTTCCGAACTACACGCTGAATACCCATCTACTATCTAGTAACTCAAATAGTGTGTATGTTAGTTTGTTTGTTTCGAACTACACGCTGAATACTGATCTACTAGCTAGTAATTCAAATATTGTGTAAGCTAGTGGGTTTGTTCCGAACTACACGCTGAATACCCATCTACTAGCTAGTAATTCAAATATTATGTATGTTAGTGTGTCTGGTCCGAACTACACGCTGAATACCGATTTTCAAGCCAGTAATTCAAATATTGTGTATGCTAGTGGGTTTGTACCGAACTACACGCTGAATACCCATCTACTAGCTAGTAATTCAAATATTATGTATGTTAGTGTGTCTGGTCCGAACTACACGCTGAATACCGATCTACTAAATAGCTAGTAATTCAAATATTGGTGTATGCTGGTGTATTTGGTCCGAACTAAACGTTGAATACCGATCTACTAGCTAGTAATTCAAATATTATGTATGTTAGTTTGTTTGTTTCGAACTACACGCTGAATATCGATCTACTAGCTAGTAATTCAAATATTGGCGAATTACTAGCTGAACTACGATGTACAATGTACAAGCCAACTTCACATACCTACTTTTATGCAGTTATGTTCAAATTTTATAACATTAAGCTGTACACCATACACTTGTCATTCGTCTTGGGGTTACACCACAATGGACTTGACGCAAACACGATTTTTGCCAATATGTTGAAATTGTATAGCTTAGGATTACAAGGTAAATTATTGAGAAAAATAAGGGACATGTATACAAAAGTTAAATCCTGTGTTAGATCATGTAACGATTATTCCTCTTATTTTGAGTATGCTGTAGGTTTAAGACAAGGGGAGATAATGTCGCCACTACTTTTTTCTCTGTTCGTAGAAGACCTAGAATTATTTTTACAGGATAACATTAGTTCTGGACTTGATATAGAAGAAATTATCTTACTTTTACTATTATTTGCTGATGATATGGTTATATTAGGAAAAATCGCCTCAAGAATTAAACAAATCCATTTAAAATAAATTATATGAATATTGTAAAAGTTGGGGATTAGAAGTAAATATAGATAAAACTTAAATTGTTGTATTTAGGAAAAGAGGAAGTTTATTAGGAAATGAGTTTGGACATATGATGGGTAATGATATTGAAGTAGTGAATGATTTTAATTATCTAGGAACAGTTTTCAATTGCACCGGAAATTTTACTTTAATTCAGGAATACATTGCAGGTAAAGCTTTAAAGGCGATGTTTTGCTTTTAAATTGTAAAAAGTATAGTTTTTAAACCAAAGTTATTATGTCAGCTATTTGTTTTCTTTTTGGGCCCTAAAAAAATTTAAAAATTTTTCTCAAAAATAGGGGAAATTTACAAAATAAAAAAAATTTGAAAAATCCCTTTTAAAAAAATTTGTAAAAATTATATTGCAGTAAAAAAACTGTTATTATAGGAGAGTTAAAAAAGATACCCTTTTGTTAATATCCCGTTATGTACGCAATTATTAAAAAAATTTTTTAAAAGTTCTGCAACGGGCCCAATTTTTTTTTACGCTCAGTTTACCAGCTATCAAAAAATTGAAAAAGGTAGCTAAAACCTGGGAAAAGCCTATTTTTAAAAACTTTTTTTTTACAAAATGGTTTTAAATTGTTTGGGAAAAAACCCCAAACACGATTTTGTATTTAAAAAATTTAAATTCCCAAAATATTTAACAAAGGGATAATTGATTTTAAAATAGGTGGAATGTATCTAAAAGTAAAAAGTTCTGAAAATTGGGAAATTAAAAAATTTTGTTTTAAAAATTTAAATTTTTTTTAAACCGGAAAATTATTTAGTTTATATTGCCCTAATCAAAAGAAACTTAATTTGGGATTAAAATTTCTGCACACAGTTTAAAAATTTAAAAAAACGGGAATATGCAGAAATAAATAAAAAAAAATAAAAAACATGGTAAATTTCCCATTTTTAAAGAGACTTTGAAGATAAATTTAAAAATTTTGTCTTTTTTTAATTGTTTTATGGTTAAAATTTTCAAAAATACTTTATATTAAAAAAAATATTTTTAACCCAGTATTTTACAAATTTATTGCATTGCTCCCAAAATTAATAATAGAAATGGCTATGTAAAATTTAGCATTTTTTTACAAAAAAGGGCAAAGACTTTGAACAAACAGATTTTAAAAAATAATGTTCAATGATAGTTTAAAATTTAGTTTATTAAAAATAAAGTTTAATGATAGCTTAAAATTTAGTTTTGATATTGATTTTTCTTCTTAAATATATTTCCATCGTTTTCACAATGTGATTTTCCAAAATTATTCGCGTCCAAAAATCCATAAATCACTTTTGTACATCATGTAGCCTCGTTTTCATTTTCCGTGTCCAAAATAATCCATATCAAATCACTATTGTACTCAGTGTAGCCTTGTTTTCATTTTTAGAGTGTCAAATACTTATTTTACTCCTATAGGAACTCTGGAACAGGACCGCATATTGCGGCGCATAAATCCGAATCCGTACCGGCTTTACATATTGTTTGTCCGACCTTTGAATATCATTTCATATTATGCGAGCGGGTGGTCTTTAATTATCTTATCTCAATTTAATACAATCTGCTAATTTACGATATTTAACGGGAAAAAATTTTACCAGTTTTAAAAAACAGATTGGGGTTTAATTGATAAAAATTTTTTAGCCCTAAAAATCCCCCTAATTAATTTTAGCTGAAAAAGTTTTTTAAAAAACCCTTACACGAAACGATAAATACCCCAAATCTGCGGGACCTTCTCGATTTTCCCTTTTTTAAATCCAAAATTTAAAAAAAAATTATGTCAAAAAGGGATAAAAAACACATTTTAACTACATTGTTGAAAAAAAAATTTTATTCTAAAATTTGATCACCCTTTACATTTTTAAGCTTGCCCCCACGTCCCCAAAATATAAATTTCCAGTTTTAGAGAGTCCAAAAAAAATTCATGTTGCAAACACAAGGGGTATTTTTAAAACCCCCATACTTTCAAAACTTTAAATTTGTTATAGAAAAAACTTTATTTCGAAAACAAGGTTTTATCAAGTTATTTATTAAGGTCATATCTGAGACTTAAATTCGATTATATTTCTAATATTTTTTAATTATATTAAGCCAAAAAGTGTCAGAAACCGCTGAAATGTTGATTGAGTTTTTCTTTTATTATAATCAGTATAGTATATTCATACTACTCGCTATACATTCTATATTAATGTAACACTGGGTGTGTGCATTTTTATCGCTGTAGAATTCAATTGTAGGTCTGTCTTACGTTAGAACATGAGGAGAGGTTTAAGAAAGTTACCGATTCAGAAATTATAGACGAGACTAAGAAACTAGACTTATTGTGCTTGGAAACATTTTCTTCTGTAAGCAACTGTTCAGTGTTTTTTTAACAAGATGTACGTCAAATATAAATCTTGGTTTTTTTTGCTGATACTTGTACATATATCATATCAGGCGTATCTCAATACCGTGAATAATGATTATTTAATAAGGTACATACTATATAGAATATATAAATATATGTACATACCACACAGAATATTATGTTGAGAAACTCGCCGATGAACTCAACACGGCAAACCGTATATAAATAATGCGTTAAAACTTACAAACAGAAATGAACAGTTGTATATTGACTGACTTTAAATGATCTATCTACGAAACAAATTTACATGTTTTTATATGTAAGATTCAATGAATAAGATTATTGCCGTATTACGAAATATCGATGTTATTTCAAAATCAGTGAAAATTAGCCAACGGTAAAAACAGCTCTCTTAGAATTTCAAAATCCTAAAGAAATTGCTTAAATTCCAAGCAGTAAATAAATAGTTGTTTTAGATAAATATTTGTTTATTCGATTAAAAGTTGGCCCATTTTGAAACATAAAAATCTGACCTACTTTTGCAGCGAATACTCTACGTCATTCTTTGAGAGCGCAAGATAAAACTATTGAATACAAATAAAAATGGACTTTATAAGTCGAGCTGAATTCACAAAAACACATAAAGTTTGTGTCTCCGAAATGATAACATTTTTATTTCTAAAAATCTTAGGTTTTTTGAATTTGCAAAAGTGATACTCATTGGCAATATAGATGAAATTTCTTTGGCTTCTTTTGCTCTTTGGTAATTGGCATAACTAAAATTATTTATTATTTTTTATGAAAGTCACTTTTTTACATTTTCGCTACCTTTATGACATATTACGGTATGTTTTACATGTAAAATGCTCTAAACCATTATTATTTTTATTTAACCTTTGATTGACCTTTCTAAAGAAAAAACAACTTTGAAGCATAATGACCCTTTAAAGCAATGAGCCGTGAGTTTGTCTTACATTTAATTATCTAATAGTGCATACACGTACATTTGTTTTCCCGGAACTTAATTGTTTTAACTTTGAATATAATATGGTTAGGGAGAAGAATTACATATAGAATGATCAAAATATGATAAAGTAGTCTTTCCTTCTTGAACAGAAAATTTGTATATAGAAACCTAGAGGAAAGAAAGAAATAAACGAGATATGAAATTATTGTTTCATGTTATGAATAAGTTAGAAGAATCAGTTTTGGAGATAAAGAATAATTTGAAAGACCATATCTTTGTTACTTTTGCAATGTGAAATGTTTAATATTGTTTAAATTTTAAGTTTTGGGTAAAACTTGAGAAATATGTTTAAACTTTTTTGTATTAATGGGTCAAAACAAACCAAAAAATTCAGGGGTTGATTAAAGGGTATATGTGATAAATGTTCAATTTTAATTTGGGTTTAAACCCCTTGTTTTCCGAAAAAAAAAGGGCGGATAGTGTAAAACCCTTAAACAAGTAAAAAAATTTTTATGACAAATGAAGGGTTTTGCAAAAGGGCAAAAATTTGACTGTTAAAAAATTAGTAGAAACTCATGTTTAAAAAAAGTCGCCTTAAAACATTATAAATTTTTTAAAAAAAATTGTAAAAAAAAAACCTGTGGTTTTAATCTTAAAAATATGTACGAAAAATATTAATGAAAAATGTCTATTATTACAAAAGTAACCATTATAAAAACCCCTCATTTTGTCCGGCAGTGAAAATAAACTCACTAACAATTCCTCCCAATTTTACTCAATTTTACAAAATATTCACGCTATTTCAAAATCCTCATTTAAATTCATCGTAAAACTAAAACTTCACTCAGTGGATAAAAGGTCAACTAATCTATTCGATTTCAGTTCAAAAGCTGCGTCCCTTTAGCAATGTAAACAAACACTAATCTTAGTTATCTATCACGGCAACATAGAAATGTGGAGTGTCCCAAGATGTAACGATTTTAATCCAATATACAGAACGCTTGGAAATTTAAGAACCAATCTACCCGTAACATGCTAAACTTGCCAAATTGATTTGCCTTGTTTGAAATTTGGAACATTGGGTTCGAATATTACGGTGTTTTTTTCTGGTTGGGTTTTGAGTTGCACTAACACAGTAGAAGTCATATGGTGAAGGAAGAGCCCCAGATGCATTCCGAACATTATTCAGTCACGAGTGGGAACTTAAATAGAACCACAGACGGACCGTAAGCTATATTTAAAGCTGTAGCCCTCAGGCAACTTTACTATGAAGGATGCTACTTTAAATATTTCAAGGTTGCAGATCGAAAAAATAAAACACTCGAATTTAGCAGAACTCAGTTGACACCTTCAGAGAAATGCACATATTGGTACAAGTCGTTTAACCCCAATGTGTGCTGTGAAGTTTACTGCACTTAAGCGTTTGACAGCGAAGTGCGGTTTACAGAGCTTCAAAACGAAATTTGACAGTCCAGTATGGACTTTACAAAATGAGATGGTTCTACACTTGTATTGGTTGAAACTGTTCAAAGTGAACGTGTAATTCAAATTAATTCTAGAGAAAAAAAACACAAAAAAAAAAGAAAAAAAGAAACACCCAGGTTTGATACACAAGAATTTATTTATACAGGTTTTAAATACATACTTAAAACGCAAATAAAGTGAAATATTCGTAAGATATAAAAAGAAAAAAAACTTAATCTGGTAAAAAAAGTTATAAACATAGAAAGTTATAAACATGAAACATTGCTTATATCTATAGCACATAAATATCAAACATAATTTAGTCGTGTTTTATTTTACAAACAACTTTAGACAGTGTAAAACCCATACTAGTACGGCTTCTCCCTACAAACTTTAGTGCAAGATCTCTAAATTACCCTCTTGACACACGGGACTAAATGTAATGTATAGAATTTCACCCAGATAAAAAAGGGAAATAAATGTTTAAGATAAAAAAGGCATGGTAAATAAGTTTAAATATACAAGATGATGTTATATTGTATGTAAAAAATGTTAACGCTAAAGTTTAACCTCCTGAATTTGTTACATGAACTTTCCCCGCTTCCATTTTTCGAATTGTTCATTATCAATTTTGAGGATGTTAAGATGAAAATTTGAAATTTGGACTTTCAACAGTTGAGTCTTGTATGATGTTCAGTCAGGAGGGCCTGGCATTCTTACCACTTTCAATTCAAGCAAAGTTAGGGTTACTCTCCGGCGCATCGGTCGATTGTTTCACTGTCGATCACGTTCTTACTGAAGTGTACATGTATTCAGTGAGCTGCGAGGGGAGCGTAGATAAGGGTTCAATCATTCAATCAATCAATCAATCAACCAATCAATCAATCAATCAATCAATCAAACACACAACTAACCAACGAACCAATGAATCAAGCAAGCAATCAACTAATCAATCAATCAATCAATCAATCAATCAATCCACCTACCGAGGCACATTCCTATCTATCTATTATTCAAGTTTGAACGACTGATTATGTCTGGATGTTGTCGGGGTTGCGTGACTGGAATGTCAATCCCTTGCATATTCTAACAATCAAGCATTATGATAAATAAAAGCAAATAATATTCACGGTCGGTTTTAAATTATCTAAAAACATATAACAAAATACAATATAAAACATGAACCGGAGATAACAAAAATAATTTTAGCCATTACTTGTTTATAATCATAACATATTGAAAGAACATATATTGATACATAAACTACTTTATACAATACATAGAGATTAAATTTATCATTTAGAAGAAAATAAAACATCTTAAAACTATAGTAAAACAGCCTAAATTAATAAAAATGTAGTTTTGTGATATTTCCTGATTTAAACAAAGTTCATTGAAAGTAAAGATTACATTGTCTTTTACCATTGAAATGCAGTAATTTTTTAATAAAGAAGCGACACTGTTGGTGATTGGATTCTAATCCGCTTGTATTTAATTCGGTCTAAAGTTAAACGATACTACAAAGGTCATATAATGAGTTCTAGATAAATGTATTGATACAGGAAGACATCATAAACGCATCATGTGTGCATCATGTCAGATATAAGTGGAAACATGAACACAAGTATGGTCCTTCCATATCGTAAGTTAGTTAGAGAGCCTATTCATATGTCTCATGGGCCATTCCAAAAGTCGAGGAGTGTGTTATTCAAGGTCAGTCAGCGACATTCACCACTCGGCAACGGCTGCGTACACTGATTGCTACATAGAGCTTTAACATTCTGAATACCACGATGTAAATTACGGCAACAAACCTTTACGTACGCTCATTATATACTAAATTACACGAGATATTTATATTTACAACATCTAGTTAATAAAAGTTCAAACTGCAAACCTTGCTTAACCCTCAAATTCTGCCAAAATGATTGAGCACTTTACGACATGTAATACATGAAACAATTCAACTGCTGATAAATGATGTATAAGCGATTTACTTCTAGTAATCTAAGTCGGTCTCCCTTGAGCAAATACCGGTTCTTGCCTGCTCCTAGACAGGAGTCTTAAAGGTCCATTATGCCTCAGAAATGCTTCTAATTTTATTTTCAAAAGATTTTTATAATGGTGTATTTTTATAGTATCCAAAAACTTACTCATTGGCCAATAACCTTGCACTATTTTTCATATGTTGCTTTTAGCAATATGTACAGTTATAGTGATTGAGTATTTTGTATGGAAGTAAAATACTACTTGGCTTACATTTTACTTCTTTCATGACAAATTTCATATTTATCACTACACTACTTACTTTCAGTTAGAGAGCATCTAACATTATTTAATACCAAAATTCAAACATAGATAAAATTCATGTAAAGGCCTTTCTAAAGAAGTAAACTAGAAATGTGTCCATGGGACACGGGTTCCCCTACCACGCCACTGTTCTGTCAATCTTATGACTCTAGTTCAAATATTTTTTGAAAACTAAAAATCTTTTACTAAGTAAAGAGCAAGAACTTTACAAATAATGAATAAATCCACAAGCAAACCCCAAGGTGCATAAGTACACATGCTGACCAACATTCTTGTGAACTTTCAAGCCTACAAGTGAAATACTTTTTGAGCTATGCATGAACAAGTTGAAAATTGCAAATTTATACTACTGTAAGTAAAGGGCAATAACTCTAACAAAACTGAAAAAAAAAAATCCACATGCAAAGTCCCAGGTGCATAGCTTCACAGTGATGTGAATCATTAATCCTGTAATTTAGTGATGTTGATCATTATTCCTGTAAAGTTGGTTGATTCTAACTCAAGCACTCAAGGAACAAATAACAACATAATGAAAAGGTTTTTACTAAGTAAAGGGAAATAACTCTTCAAATACTGGATAAATCCACAAGCGAAACCCCAGGTGCACAACTACATATGCTGAGCAACCTTCCTGTAAGGTTTAATGACTCTATATCAAATCCTTTTTGAGTTACATGCGACACAAGTTGAAAATTGCAAAAAAATTCTAAGTCAAGGGCAATAACTCTAAAAATACTAAATAAGTCCACACAAAAATACCCAGGTCCACAACTGCACATGCTGATCAACATTCCTGAGAAGTTTCATGACTCTTTGTCAAATCCTTTTGAGTAACATGCGACACAAGTTGAAAATTGCAAAATTTTACTAAGTCAAGGGCAATAACTCTAAAAATACTAAATAAATCCACACGAGAATACCCAGGTGCACAACTACACATGCTGATCAACATTCCTGAGAAGTTTCATGACTCTAAGTCAAATCCGTTTTGAGTTACATACACACAAGTTGAAAATTGCAAAATTTTACTAAGCCAAGGGCAATAACTCTAAAAATACTAAATAAATCCAGACGAAAACACCCAGGTGCACAACAACACATACTGATCAACATTCCTGAGAAGTTTCATGACTCTAGGTCAAATTCTTTTTGAGTGACATGCGACACAAGTTGAAAATTGCAAAATTTTACTAAGTCAAGGGCAATGACTCTAAAAATACTAAAAAATCCACACGAAAATACACCGGTGCACAACTACACATGCTGATCAACATTTCTGAGAAGTTTCATGACTCTAGGTCAAAATCATGTTTGAGTTACATGCGAGACAAGTTGAAAATTGCAAAATTTTACGAAGTCAAGGGCAATAACTCTTTAAATACTAAAAAAAATACACACGAAAACACACAGGTGCACAACATCACATGCTGATCAACATTCCTGTAAAGTTTCATGACTCTAGGTCAAATACTTTTTGAGTAACATGCGACACAAGTTGAAAATTGCAAATTTTTAATAATCATGGGCAATAACTCTAAAAATACTGAATAAATCCACACGAAAATACCCAGGTGCACAACTGCACATGCTGATCAACATTCCTGTAAAGTTTCATGACTATAGGTCAAATACTTTTTGAGTTACGGACGGACGGACAAGGGTAAATCTAAATGCCCGCCACTAAAGTGGGGGCACATAAAAATGTTTCTGAGGCATAATGTGCCTTTAAATGAATGTATCCATTATCTTAGAATTGGTAACAAAATTTAGATATCAATATTACACACTGTCAAGCCATTTTCTTCAAGTACTTTGTAGAATCTTCATTATCATTTTTTGTTTGTTTTCAAATTGGATTGACACATGCTTGTTTTAAAGAAAATTTGCATGTTTTAACGTCCCGTTCTCCCTTTAACGTCCATTGTACATGCAATTACACTCGTTGTTCAAAACACTCACTCCTCGAACTAAACAATCTGGACAGCACACTGGTATATTGTTGATGTGTCCCACTTTCCAGCTATCAAGTTTAAAACACTCAATACACTTTTCTCCTGACCAGCAGTCACCACCAAAAGCTGAAATATACAATATGTAATAGAAAGAGCATCGACACACGAGGCTATCAAATTTGTACCAGGGGGCGTAGCCCCCCCCCCCCCCCTAGTATTAATCAGATTGCCGAGTGTTTTGATGTTCTTTCTCTTTTGTATCATAGTCAAACATAAAAACACGTTCCCTGTTCTCACAACATGAAACCCCAGGTAAAAGTAACCAATGAACGAGCATCTGAATATGATATTTTTGTCGCTTTTCCTTTCTCTTCCGTCACAATACGTAAACCCCAGCAAAAATGAGCCAATCTATGGGCATCCTTTGGAGTGTGGGTAACTGATACCTGCACTCCAGTTAACGCACTGTATATGTATGTATACGATTTATTCCCAAACTTTGATACAAATAAGTAATAGAAAGAGCATCCAAACATGAGGCTATCGGATTTGTACCAGGGGACGTAATTCAGATTGCAGTGTGTTTTGATGTTCTTTCTCTTTTGTATTATAGGCAAAACAACCTGTTAACACATAATGAAATCCCAGAAAACGGTAACCAATGAACGAGCATCTGGATATGATATTTCTCTCGGTATCCCTTTCTCTGCAGTCACAGACAGTAAACCGCAGAAAAAAAATCCGCCAAACAATGGGTATGCTCTGGAGTGCGGGTAACTACATGTAATACCTGCACTCGAGTTAATGCATTGTGCATGATATATGTATACGATTTATCTTTGACACATTTTCAACAGAACTATGATACAAATCGGCGTTACTTTAGCATATCTAGAATACTGTTTACAAATAATCGCAGATATCAGCTTGGCAAAATTATATGCAAAGTACTAATCATAGTTACCCATAATGGTTTTGAAGAAATAACATTAAGAAGGCTTACTGTATTAAGAGTTTCTTGATATTGTTTTTGCAAACATATTCAAATTTTGTTTTAACACTTACGACATGTGAAACTGTTGTTAGTTCTGGTCGGAGCTAAGTCTGAAAAATTGATCTTGCCAGGCAACTTGAAAGGTCCGCATTCTGAAAAAGATAAACAATAGTTTTACCCAACGGTCATGATTCAAGTATCTTGTACAGGTAGAAACGTTACTTTAAGATAGGTTATGCACTTTTAGAGGAAAACTCTTTCAACAAAGTATTGCTGGAAATAAGTCCATCACATGTCCCAGACGTTTACCCACAGTTACCGTCTATATACATTTACCGTATTATCTAATAACGCAACATAACATATTATTTGTCAGTTAAAATCAATGTGAATGCTGCTGAATTACACTGATATACTGTATGTATATTGTTGCTGTTGGGTGTTTGTAAAACATAAAAATTCGGACATTTGTAAGAGGGGTTACAGTGGTTTGTATTCAGTTACAGGGGTCGCGAGTTCACCCTCCCGTCACCCCCCCCCCCCCCACGATACTCCAGCGAAAATTGCTTGTTGGACTATAAGAACCAAGGTCCAGTGTAGTGATACTTTACACACAGTTGTTTCCACTGGTCTGGAGTAATCTTCTAAAAATAAAATTCCTGAAGTCTTTTGAAATGAGTCGCCCATTTGGCTTTCCGTTGGCGACAGAAAATAAAAGTATACAATTTCAATGACTTTTTTAAGCACGTGCTAAAGAGTGACCAATAGTTGAAGTTACGAAATTTCAATGCCAAAAATCACCGATTGCAAAAATTCAAAAAGTGGATAGCAACTGGAAAGAACCGTTGAAAAACAAATAAAAAATGCCTTACCTTTGCTGTATTTGCTGTGATTGGAATTGTCTGAAAGAGAGAAAAAACAAGGAATATTTATATTAAGCCCCGAGTAAATAGTATTAATTACTTCACACCTTGTAGAATATAACCAATGCACTATCTGCATTTGCATCACTGATGTTCCAATAAAAATCATCATTGGATTTTATCAAGTTATCCTCTTTTTCATTTCCAGAGTCCAAAATGTTCATATCAAATCTACAGAACACCCAATATAGCATCGTTTTCATTTCCAGAGTCAAAACGGTTCATATCAAATCTATATCGCATCCCATGTAATCTCGTTTTCGTTTTTAAGGAGTCCAAAATTCATATCAATACTTTATTGTAATTGAAGTAACAAAGAGTTGTCAAAAACTAGAAGTGTGAAATAAAGACGTAATAAAACATGGTTGAGAACAATACTGATTCTATAGGACTCGAACACACCTGCACAACCTTTATCAGACTCTGTTTGCGAAAACAGTCCAATACAGTTTTGACAGCTATGTACTAGTCCAACAGAATTCAGTATTGTACTCAACAATGTACTCAACAATGCATTATAATCTTGAAGTAACTACTTACCAAGGACTAACATATGGATGTCGTCGGTAAGTGTAAGATATATGATCCGATATAACACACTGTTTGAATTCAGTTACAGGGGTCGCGAGTTCACCCTCCCGTCACCCCTCACGATACTTAAGCGAAAATTGCCTTCAACCTCTCTTGGGCTGGATTATAAGAACCAATGTCAAGTGTAGTGATACTTTACATACAGTTGTTTCCACTGGTCTGGAGTAATCTTCTAAAAATGAATTTACTTAAGTCTTTTGAATGAGTCGCCCATTTGGCTTTCCGTTGGCGACAGTAAATAAAAGTATACAATTTCAATGACTTTTCTTTTAAGCCCGTATAATAGAGTGACCAATGGTTGAAGTTACGGAATGCAAAAAAGAAAACCTCACCGATTGCAACAAAAATTAAAAAAAGGAGAACAACTGGAAAAAACTGTTGAAAAACAAATAAAAAATTGCTTTACCTTTGCTGTAATTGGAATTGTCTGAAAAAGAGAAAAACAACAAATATTTATATTATGCCCCGAGTAAATAGTATAACATGTATTTACTTCACACCTTGTAGAATATAAACAATTGCAGTATCTGCATTTGCATCACGTGATGTTCCAATAAAAATCATTGTAGGGATTTTCACAAGTTATCCTCGTCAAACAGGTTCATTGCACCCCATCTAATCTCGTTTTCGCTTTTTGTGAGTCCAAAAATTCATATCAATCCTTTATTGTTATTGAAGTGACAAAGAGTTTTTGATACAGTTTTTGAAAGCTATGTACTCGTCCAATAAAATTCAGTATTGTACTAAACAATTCATTATTATCTTGAAGTAACTACTTAACAAGGAATAATATATGGATGTCGTTTATAGGTGTAAGACACATCCAATATTACAATTTACAAATCTAAGTATAGCAGATAATGAATTATTCAAGAACAAAAACATATTAATCATGGTATAAAGTGTTCATACTAAGTGTCACTAAGGACACCATCAACATTTTTAAAAAAACAACAAACAAACAAAAAACACTTTTATATGAATATGAAAATGATAAATTTCTATTGCTTTTGTATAAATATGATAATGATAAATTTCTATTGTTTTTATATGAATATGAAAATAATAAATTTCTATTGCTTTTGTATAAATATGATAATGATAAATTTCTATTGTTTTTATATGAATATGAAAATAATAAATTTCTATTGTTTTTCTTTATCAAAATTTGAAACAATTGTAATAAATGTGCCCATTGAAGACAGATTCTCTTTAAAACACAGATACACATAAGAGAGAACATTCCACCATTAGGTTAAAGTCACTTACCTCCGTCATCTTTTTTCTTTTGAGTAACAAGAACAACAACAACAACAACGGCAACGATGACCGCGATTAAAATAGCTACCAGCGCACCAATAATAAGTGCACGTTTTCGAGTCCTCGTTTGTGATGATCCCGATCTCCTAAAAATAAAAATATTTTGCATTTGTAACAAACAAACAAACAAACAGTTTTAATGCCCCATTTTGTCTTAGAAATGCATTAAACTTTATTACTCAAAAAACTTTCCATCTTTGTTACCTTGTCATAGTTTAAAAATACTTCTTGGCCATAAACACATACTATTTTATTTTGCTCTGTTTACAAATGTCATATTTAGTGAATTACTTTTGTATTGAAGTCAAAATACTACTTTTATTACAAATTTACTAACTTTACAACACATCACTGTTCATATGTTCAACAATAGTTTTTCAGTTATTCAAAATCTAACATGGTTTTAATCCATTATTTAGGAAGTATCAAACACACGCTAGGTATTTCTGAAGAATTTAAAAAAAGTGTGCATTTCCGAGGCATAATAATTAAAATGTCTTTCAGATGTAAGAAGCAACATTAAAAATGATTGGATAAATTACGCGTATGCGGGTATATAAAGTTAGCAGTGTTCTCTCTTCGTTGTTTCATAATAATAACTGATTACAATTATTAAATAAACTGAAAACGAATAAATCATATAAGAATTAAATATAGACAGGATGTTTTATACCCTTTAGAATCAACGAATGTAGTTCCCGCGTCAGCATCATATTCCGCATCAGCTTCGGGTTCTTTCATATCTGGTTATAATGTTATGCTGAAAATATAACAACACAGATAACATATACCATTTTCTATATACAATCGTAAATAGACTTGATATTAAGAAATAGTTTTACAAAATAAATTAATACATAGAAACTTATCAAAAGGTTTCTCGTCACGGGTTTTATCAATGTCCTCTGGTTGCTTATATACATTATTGCCCTGAGAAACATGTGTTATTATTTAATTACACCGAACCATAATAAAAACATTACGTATACAGATCGACTTGGGGAGATAACTAGAACAATAAGTTTTCTTAAGACTATACAGATTACTAACCCCTGGGAAATATTGACAGTGATAATTTTTTATCTGATATATTGCCTTCAAGCAGATAAGCAGGTCATTGTACAGACAGCATTATAATAAATCACAAAAAAAACATTTAAAAATATGTTTGCATGCGAAATTCTCCAGTTCGTTATTTATTGTACATATCGCTCATTTTTTGTAATAATCGGAATGATCGGCTATTATCCCTGACAAAAAGGCCCAAGATTTTGCAGTTACCCTTTCACAAAATCTGATTTCATTCCATAAAAGGCGCCGCGCTTCGGCGCGGACGCCAATCATTGATTGAAATAGGACTTTGTACTGGTTTGATTGTGTCAAGTGTATAGAAACGGAATACACTTTTTTTGCATACTAGCGGTTCAGGAAATTTTTAATACATTGTATAATATCATGGCCACACTTTTAAACGTATTAATTTTGTATCATGTAAAGTCAGGGAAAAAAGGAAGCATTATATAATAAAAACATTTAAATTTAGAAAAGGAATCACAGAGGATAATAATATATTCATCACCCTGAAATGAGATTCGCATTTGTTGCACAATTTACCTATCTGAGTGTAACATATAGTTAACATATATACCAATTTATCTAGAAACTAATATACATGTATATACATTAGCATGCGCACGCACATACGCAGAAAAAAACAACATATCTCGACATTTAATTTCACTGTTTAAACAGGTAAAGGGAAGGAACTCAGGAGTTTTTTTTAATTTAAATGAAAATGTATACATGGTCAAGACTGAAGCCAGAGTAAGCCATATTACATCTATATTTATAATCCATATAACCCATCACATTCAACTTCAAAATATAATTGTGTAACATAAGCGAGATAAATATATAGAAAAGCATTTTATTGTTTAATATAAGTCCATAACAATGTTTTAACAAGAATCTACAAACATACAAATAACAGGAGACATTCAATTATGATTATTGACATGTACTTCATATACACGTGGAATTGTGAACTAAATGTACATGTAAACCCAAGTTAGTATATATAAGTGCTAGTTAAAGTGAAACATAATACAACGTGACAATATCTGAAAAGTTTAAACATTGGAACTCTAAAAGCTAAAAATGAATAATTACAAAAATTATGACAGAAGGCATTACTGCACGCAGTGTTCTAGAAGTTACAAACAGTATAAATGCCTAAGACGACATTTCACGGAGGTACATACAAATATACAACGCTACTCATGTGGAATTAACCGATGCCAAAGCACGTTCATGAGAAAGGGATATTTGAAAAACCACTTAATGAATGTACACCATTTCTCTTTGGGTGAAGCAAAGCAGTTTGTGTTGTTTAGTGAGAGGACAAGTGAACTCCTACATGGACACGATTGATAATTTCAACACATAAGTGCTCAAGTCACCTGTGAACAGTAACGTTCAATATAGTGATATATTTATCATCTGATGAGGTGCCACAAAATGACAGCCTTGATTTTGACGATGAACCGGATATCAGTTTTAGTGGTGAGACGTCTGAGATGGATAAAAACAATAATGACGTGAATGGAGTTAAAAACGCCAATACAGATGGCGTCGAGGTCATTAGTGACACTGAGGACTTTGTTGTTAATTATCATAGGGATGATGACGCCAACGTGAATGGCGTCAATACAGAGAGTGAAAATGAGTATGACGCCAACCAAGATGGCGGCAATAGTAAAAATCATTATGATAATGACGCTGGAGATGACGTCAATGAAAGTGATGATTCTAGTGTTACTGATAACGTTCACGTAAAAAATGACGTCAATGATAGCGCAAACGAAAGTGAGCTGGATTACGTTGAAAATGACCAATGCAATGATGATGCCATATACGATCATTTTTATGGACGGATGACGTCGAAGTGATCAACATTACGACCAGCGAAATAGATATATTAAAGCGGCTACGTTTTACACTGACAGACAGCAAAATGTTTATACTGGAAATTATATTACCAAATAAATGACCCGAGTTCAGTGCAAATTTTCAATATATACGTGGTTTAATATTAAAGAAATATGCTTACCTGTATCTATTCCAAGGCGTGGTTCTTATCAGTCGTTATCAGTGGTGGCAGATTCAATCACATGTATTTTAATCACTTTTCTAATTATAGCACCACATAAGGAAAAAACCCAACGAACTTAACAGACAAATTTTTGTGTAAACCAATAAAGATTGCCAATGTATTTGTCTACAGTACGCTTTACGTGTATTCTAATATCAGTCTTTCATGTTGGTTTCGGTCTACAAAAACGCGCAGTGTAGTTTGTTCAATAAATCAGTTTAACTACTTCAATACAACACGCTTAAAAGATACACATCTGCATATCAAACGACTTATACTGTCACGTAACTATTTAATGTTTACCTGTTGAACTATTCCCGTTTATAATATCCGGTAGCTAATAACTGCTTTTCAGTGTTGGAAATTATCAATTGTCAATATTTTCTTTTATCACATTTGAGCATAAATTATGTTAAAACAATAAATTGAAGAAATGCCATGACCTGGGTCATTAAAGCTTGGGTCCTATCAAATTAATATGAGCAAACTTGATGATAAAAGACTACCTAAGAATGCTACGAAGTTTGGTAATCATCTATCAATTATTTCAGTAGGAAATGATGTTCAAAGGTATTTCTATTTTTAGCTTTAGTGGCCCCTTGAAGGGGCCAATCAAATTAATATGACCAAACTTGATAAAAGAGTACATAAGAATGCTACAGGCAAAGTTTGGTGATCATCCATCTATTAGTTCTATAGAAGATGTTTAAAGGTTTTTCTATTTTTAACTTTAGCAGCCCCTAAAAGGGGCCAATCAAATTAATATGAGCAAACTTGATAAAAGACTACCCAAGAATGCTACAGACAAAGTTTGGTGATCATCCATCAATTAGTTCTGTAGAAATAGACGTTTGAAGGTATTTCTATTTTGAGCTTTAGCGGCCTCTAAAAGAGGCTAATCAAATTAATATGAGCAAACTTGATAAAAAAAAACTACACAAAAATGCTACAGACAAAGTTTGGTGATCACCCATCAATGTATTCTCTAGAAAAAGACATTTAAAGGTATTTTATTTTTAGCTTTAGCGGCCCCTAAAAGGGGCCAATCGAATTAATATGCACAAACTTGATAAAAAACTACCCAAGAATGCTACAGACAAAGTTTGGTGATCATCCATGGATTAGTTCTCTAGAAATAGACATTTAAAGGTATTCTATTTTTAGCTTTAGCGGCCACTAAAAGGGGTCAATCGAATTAAAATGCACAAACTTGATAAAAGACTACCCAAGAATGCTACAAAGTTTGTTGATCATCCATCAATTAGTTCTGTAGTAAAAGATGTTTAAATGTTTTTCCATTTTTAGCTTTAGCGGCCCCTAAAAGGGGCCAATCACATTAATATGAGCAAACTTGATAAAAGACTACCAAAGGATGCTACAGACAATGTGATCATCCATCAATTAGTTCTGTAGTAAAAGATGTTTAAAGGTTTTTCTATTTGTAAGCTCTGTTGACCCTTAAAAGGGGCCTGTTGAAATGACATGAGCAAATTCAACTGTGACTGTCACAAGGATGCTACAGACCAAATTTGAAGTAAATCTGCCCAGCAGTTTCAGAGAAGAAGACGATTGTTGACGCATGAGAACGGACGCCTGAGCACCCCGCTTTGATACTTATAGTTCACCCTGAACCTTCGGTTCTGGTGAGCTAAAAAAGAAACACTCAGATTTGATACACAACAATTTATTTATACAGGTTTAAATACATACATAAAATGCAAATAAAGTGCAAAATATATAAAATAAAGAATAACTTTATCTAGTACAGAAGTTATAAACATAGAAAGTTATAAATATTACACATTAGTTTAAATAGATATCAAGCATAATTTAGTCACGTTTTATTTTACAAAATATTTTTGACAGTGTGAAAACCATACGGCTTCTTCCTATTAATTGTGGTGGAAGATATCTAAATCACCCGAGTTTCTCGGGTAGATACACTGTATAAAATTTCACCCATATAACACAGGGAATTAAATGTATAAGATAAAAAATAAAAGGCATGGTAAATAAGTTCAAATCTACAAGATGATGTAATAATGTATGTAAAAAAGTTAACGTTCTTTCCACCGTAAAAGTGAATGAAGGTCGCCTTAACCTCCTGAATTTGTTACATGAACTTTCCCAGCTTCCATTTTTCGAATTGTTCATTATCAATTTTGGGGTTGTTAAGATGAAAATTTGAAGCTGGTTTTTCAACAGTTTAGTCTTGTAAGATGTTCAGTCAGGGGGGCCTGGCATTCTTACCACTTTCAATTCAAGTAGGTGGATGTTACTCTCCTAGGCCTGCGCATCGGTCGATTGTGTCACTTTCGCTCACGTTCTTACTGAAGTGTATTCAGTAAGCTGCGAAAGGGAGCATAGATAAGGATTAAATCAAACAATCAATTAATTAATTAATTAATCAATCAAACAAACAAAGAAACAAACAAACAAACAACCAACGAACCAATCAATCAATCAATCCACATACCGAGACACATTCCTATCTATCTATTATTCAAGTTTGAACGACTGATTATTTCTGGATGTTGTCGGGGTTGCGTGACTGGAATGTCACTCCCGTGCATATTCTAACAATCAAGCACTATGATAAATAAAAGCAAATAATATTCACGGTCGGTTTTAAAGTATCTAAAAAACATATAACAAATACAATATAAAACATGAACCGGAGATAACAAAAATAATTTTAGCCATTACTTGTTTATAATCATAACATCTTAAAAGAATATATATTGATACATAAACTACTTTATACAATACAAAGAGATTAATTTATCATTAAAAAGGACATAAAACATCTTAAAACTATAGTAATAACAGCTTAAATTTGTTGATTAAATGCAGTTTTGTGATATTTTTGTGATTTTTTTTTATATTACATTGAAAGTAAAGATCACATTGAGGGTCAATGTCATTTTACAATTGAAATGCAACTCTTTTTAATACAGAAGCAAGAAAATATAAAGGCACTGTTTGTCAAATTGGATTTTTATCAGTTTGTATTTCATTCGGTTTAAAATCAAACGATACTACAAAGTTCTTGATAATTGTACTGATTCAGGAATACATGAACGCCGTGTACATCATGGACACTTGAACACAAGCATGGTCCTTCCGTAAGCTAGCTCGATAACCTCTTCGCATGAAAGAATGTTAAGCCCCATGGACCATTCCAAAAAGTCGCGAATTGTGTAATTCAAGGTCAGTCTCGGCAACGGCTGCGTACACTGATTGCTACATGGAGCTTTAACATTCTGAATACCACGATGTATTACGGCAACATACTTTCATGTACGCTCATTATATACTTAATTACACGAGATATTTATATTAACAACATCTAGTTAATAAAAGTTCAAACTGCAAACCCTGCTTTACCCTCAAATTCTGCCAAAATGATTGAGCACTTTACGACATGTAATACATGAAACAATTCAACTGCTGATAAATGATGTATAAGCGATTTACTTCTAGTAATCTAAGTCCGTCTCCCTTGAGCAAATACCGATTATTGCCTGCTCCTAGACAGTCTTAAAAGCCCATAATGCCTCAGAAATGCTTTAAATTTTATTTTTCAAAAGATTTTTATAATGGTGTACTTTTATAGTATCAAAAAACTTACTCATTGGCCAATAACCTTGCAATATTTTTCATATGTTGCTTTTAGCAATATGTACAGTTATAGTGATTGAGTATTTTGTATGGAAGTAAAAATACAACTTTGATTACATTTTACTTCTTTCATGACAAATTTCATATTTATCACTACTTATTCGAGTTAAAGAGCATCTAACATTCTCTAAAACCAAAATTAAAACATTATAAAATTCATGTTAGCCCTTTCTTAAGAAGTAAAAAAATGTTTCTGAGGCATAATGTGCCTTAAAATGAATGTATCCATTATCTTAGAATTGATACCAAAATTTAGATATCAATATTACACACTGTCAAGCCATTTTCTTCAAGTACTTTGTAGAATCTTCATTATCATTTTTTGTTTGTTTTCAAATTGGATTTACACATGCTTGTTTTAAAGAAAATTTGCATTTTTAACGTCCTGTGTCTCCCTTAACGTCCATTGTACCTGCAATTACACCCGCTGTTCGAAACACTCAATCCTCGAACTAAACAATCTGGACAGCACACTGGTATGTAGTTGATGTTTCCCACTTTCCATGTATCAAGTTTAAAACACTCAAAACACTTTTCTCCTGACCAGCAGTCACCACCCAAAGCTGAAATATACAATATATAAGTATACGATTTAATAACTCTGACATATTTTCAACAGAACTATGATACAAATCGGCGTTACTTAAGCATATCTAGAATACTGTTTACAAATAATTGCAAATATCAGCTTGGCAAAATTATATGGAAAGTAGTAATAAACAGTGATAAAGTTCTGGGCATCATACATTGTAGTTACCCACAAGGTTGCTCAAAATTTTCCCCTACAATCAATCTATATAAAAATAATGGTTTTGAAGAAATATCATTAAGAGTTTCTCGATATCTTTTAGTAAACATATTTAAATTTTGTTTTAACACTTACGACATGTGTAACTGTTAGAAATTATGGTCGGAGATAAGTCTGAAAAATTGAGCTTGTCAGGCAACTTGAAAGGTCCGCATTCTGAAAAAAAGAAAATCGTTTAACTCAACGGTCATGATTCAAATATTATGAAAAAGATTTAGGTCTTGCACTTTAAGATAGGTCATGCACTTTCAGAGGAAAACTCTCTTGAAACAAAGTATTGTAAGAATAAATCCATCACATGTGCCAGACGTTTACTCACAGTTACCGTCTATATACATTTACCGTATTATCTTATAACGCAACATAACATATTATTTGTAAGTTAAAATCAATGTGAATGCCGCTGAATTACACTGATATACTGTATGTATATTGTTGCTGTTGGGTGTTTGTAGAACATAAAAATTCGGACATTTTGTAAGAGGGGTTACAGTGGTTTAGTGTTAACACACTGTTTGAATTCAATTACAGGGGTCGCGAGTTCACCCTCCCGTCACCCCCCCTCACGATACTCCAGCGAAAATTGCTTCAACCTCTCTTGGGTTAGACTATAAGAAACAAGGTCCAGTGTAGTGATACTTTACACACAGTTGTTTCCACAGATCTGAAGTAATCTTCTAAAAATAAAATTCCTGAAGTCTTTTGAAATGAGTCGCCCATTTGGCTTTCCGTTGGCGACAGAAATTAAAAGTATACAATTTCAATGACTTTTTTAAGCACGTGCTAAAGAGTGACCAATAGTTAAAGTTACGAAATTTCAATGCCAAAAATCACCGATTGCAAAAATTCAAAAAGTGGATAGCAACTGGAAAGAACCGTTGAAAAACAAATAAAAAATGCCTTACCTTTGCTGTATTTGCTGTGATTGGAATTGTCTGAAAGAGAGAAAAAACAAGGAATATTTATATTAAGCCCCGAGTAAATATATATATATAGTATTAATTACTTCACACATCGTAGAATATAACCAATGCACTATCTGCATTTGCATCACTGATGTTCCAATAAAAATCATCATTGGATTTTATCAAGTTATCCTCTTTTTTCATTTCCAGAGTCCAAAATGTTCATATCAAATCCACAGAACACACCATATAGCTTCGTTTTCATTTCCAGAGTCCAAACGGTTCATATCGAATCTTTATCGCATCCAATGTAATCTTGTTTTCGTTTTTAGGGAGTCCAAAATTCATATCAATCCTTTATTGTAATTGAAGTAACAAAGAGTTGTCAAAAACTAGAAGTGTGAAATAAAGCCGATAATGAATTGTTCAAGAACAAAAAAAAAATATTAATCATCGTATAAACTGTTCATACTAAGTGTCACTAAGGACACTATCAACATTTTGTTAAAACAAGAGCTGTCACCAAAGTGACGAATGCTCCCCGAAAAGGGTTTTAAGCATGCAGGTATTATGAAAAGAAAAAGAGAATGAAAGTAACTAATTGCTGAATATTGTTCTTTGTATTTTTGTACCTGTAATCTCTAATTTTGAAAGCAGGAACCTTCAAAATATAAGTGTGACCTTGACCTTTGAAGAAGGGACGTGGTTCCTGGACGCGACAAAATGTTGTTATGAGATAGAAATATGTGCCAAATTATTTCAAAATCCCTCAATGCATGACAAAGTTACAGTCTGGACATGATTGTTGTGTAAGTGGGGAAACACGGACAGACGGACATGAGCCTTAGCCCCGACATATTGTTTGGCTGGGTAGACATTTGCGCCAAAATATTTTAAAATCCTTCCATACATGACAAAGTTATAGTCCGGACATGAATGTGTATCTTCAAACTCTTCTCGAGAGAATGAGTACCTTCAAACTATAAATGCGACCTTGACCTTGAAGGTAGGGACATGGGTCTTTGTCGCGACACATCGTCTTGATGTGGTAGACATTTATGCCTAGTTATTTTAAAATCCTTCGATGCATGACAAAGTGACAGCCCGGACACGAATGTGTGTGCCTATAAACTCTAATTGTGATAAAGTGAAACTTCAAAATGGTAGTGTGGCCTTTAAGTTTAAGGTCACACTACCATTTTGAAGTGATTATTGGACGCGAAACATCGTCTTGATATTGTTGATATTTATGCTAAGTTATTTTAAAATCCTTCCATGCATGACAAAGTTACAGCCCGGACACGATTAATTATAATTGTGATAATGTGAAACTTCAAAATGTTAGTGTGACCTTGACCTTTGAGGTAGGGACGTGGTTCTTGGATGCGACACATCGTCTTGATGTGGTCGACATTTATGCCTAGTTATTTTAAAATCATTCAATGCATGACAAAGTTACAGTCCGGACACTAATGTGTGTACCTATTTACTCTAATTGCGATAATGTGAAACTTCAAAATGATAGTGTGACCTTGACCTTTGAGGTAGGGACGTGGTTCTTGGACGCGACACATCGTCTTGATGTGGTAGACATTTGTGCCAAGTTATTTCAAAATCCCTCAATGTATGACAAAGTTACAGTCCGGACACGAATTAAGTGGGGACGCATAGACGGTGCCATTATAATATGCCCCCTTCGGGGACATAACAAACAAAAACATTTTTATATGAATATGAAATTGATAAATTTCTATTGTTTTTCTTTAACGGTCATTGCGAAGATTCCACCATTAGGTTAAAGTCACTTACCACCGTCATCTTTTTTTTTTTGAGTAACAACAACAACAACAACGACGACGACAACGATGACAGCGATTAAAATAGCCACCACACCAATAATAATTGCACGTTTTCGAGTCCTCGTTTGTGATGATCCCGGTCTCCTAAAAAAACAACAATATTTTGCATTTGTAACAAACAAACAAACAAACAAACAAACAAACAAACAAACAGCGAACAGTGTTTTAAAGTCCCATCATGCCTTAGAAATGCATTAAACTTTATGTCTCAAAAAACTTTTTATCTGTGTTACCTTGTCATAGATTAAAAAATACTTATTGCCCATTAACACCAACTATCTTTTGCTTATTTTGCTCTGTTTACAAATGTCATATTTAGTGAATTACTTTTGTATGGAAGTCAAAATACTAATTTTATTACAAATTTACTAACTTTACAACACATCACTGTATGTTCAACAATAGTTTTTTTAGTTATTCAAAATCTAACATGGTCTTAATTCATTATAAATTTCAAATTTATGCATGAGACAAAAGTCGCTTAATACACGTAGTCGCATTGGCAAGTTAGACTGTATTTAGGAAGTATCAAACACACGCTTGGTATTTCTGAAGAATTTAAAAAAAAATGTTGATTTCCAAGTCAAAATGTGTTTTCAGATGTAAGATGCAGCATTAAAATGATTGGATTAATTACGCTTACGCGGGTATATAAAGTTAGCAGTTTCTTCTTTGTTTCATAATTATAACTGATTACAATTATAAAACAAGTAGAGATTTTGATGCTAAAGCATCAAGTTGCCGGATAGAAAAATGATTGTATTATCATTAATATAAGTTTAATGGTTCAAGGAACAATCAGTTAAGTAATGTTTGCCACTGAGGCTTGCAAGGCAAGTGATATGCTGGTGATTCTTCTTGTAATTGTACTTTATACATATACTGTTGTACCATACATTGAAATCCCTATTTCAGATTCCGATAATTACCGACAAATAATTACCGATCATCGAATATTTGCAAAGTGACCTTGAAAATATATGTCTTTAATTATTGCATGAAACAATCCAATTCTACAGTAAAGTGTTGTACATCATTATTATGCGCTATCGAAAAAATATATAATTTAGTTGAAATCAATACATGTATTCCCATCGTTACATACGATATAATTAACGTTTAATTGCCTTTCAGTGCGATAAACTATCAACACAAAGATAGATTATTATTTTTTCTATGTATCTGATTAATACGATTCCGGACCCCTACCGTCATACCGTTTTGGAAACCTTCACGATGGAAACCGACGGAATATAACAAAATCAACGAATTTCAATAATGTGCCTCTTATGCATAAAATTATTTTGTGATGTTCAACCTCAACTAAACTATTGAACTTTCTTGCAGAAAGTGACAAGTTTAACCCTTTACCAAGAAAAAAGGAAAAGGTTTTGAAAATCTATTCTTATTGTGTAAAATATGAGTATACAGGTTTTTCTAATGATTAAATATGAAACTGATTAATGAAAAATAACTTATGTAATTATCTTTACAAAATTACAATGATTTGCATCTTATCAGCTGCCATGCCTTTTGCCAACCATTAACAAGTTACCTGTATGACTTATCAGCAATCTGTTACTATTAATAGATTTTATAACGATACCATACAACATGTAGTCACGTGATTCTTTCAATAGAACAGGGAGAATTTGTTTATAATTAGATAAAATAATAAAATATAATAGGTCTCATAAAATATATACAACCAAATAATTTAAAAGTGTCATTTCAAATATCATTCATGATTTATATATCATAAATAGCAACGCTTGACACATAGAAAAAAGTAAAAGTATCCCTAATATTCAATGACTGATCCTTAGGGATACATTATAGATTCATTTCATGAAAATTGTTACGTTGATTTTTAAGATGTTAATATGTGTATATTTCATTCCATTGAGCAAAGTTATCATATGTTTGAATTTTTGAGATTACTGAAAAATAATTGTGGTCTTTAATTGTTCAATAATTGATATGCTTTTATTTTCAGATTTTAAGGGCTTCTCCTACCATAGGTATTATATTAAACTGTTACAAATATAGTCGCCTGTTTCTACCGGCGACTAATAAACTGATGTTATACCCTTTAGAATCAACGAATGTAGTTCCCGTGTGAGCATCATATTCCGCATCAGCTTCGGCTCCTTTCATATCTGGTTTTAATGTTATACTGAAAATATAACAACACATATAACATGTACCATTTTCTATATACAATCGTAATTAGACTTGATATATCAATGAAATGGTATAAAACTACATCTTGCGAAATAATTTTACAAAATAAATTAATAAACAGTAAAAAAAATTATCAAACGTTTTCTCGTCACGGGTTTTATCAATGTCCTCTGGTTGCTTATATACATTATTGCCCTGAGAAACATTTGTAATTATTTTATTACACCGAACCATATTAATAAAAAATTTACGTATACAACAACAACATTTTATTTGCATACATTATATACAGAGTGACTAGGGGAGAGAACTATAACAATAAATTTTCTTAAGTCTGTATAAATTACTAGCCCCTGGGGAATATTGATAGAGTGATAATTTTTTTGAGCTGATATATTGCCTTCAAGTAGATAGGCAGATCGTTGAACAGACAACATTATAATTAATCATCATTGATTGAAACAGGACATTGTATTGGTTTGACTGTGTCAAGCGTGTTCAAGTGTGTTCAAGTGTGTAGAAACGGAATACACTTTTTTTGCATACTAGCGGTTCAGGAAATTTTTAATACATTGTATAATATCATGGCCACACTTTTAAACGTATTTGTATCATGTAAAATCAGGAATAATGGGAAGCATTATATAAAAAAGCCATTTAAATTTAGAAAAGGAATTACAGAGGATAATAATATATTTATTACCCTGAAATGAGATTCGCAATTGTTGCACACCTATCTGCGTGTAAATATGGTTAACATATATACCTATTTATCTAGAAACTAATATACATGTACATACAATAGCACGCACACGCACATACGCAGAAAAAACAACATATCTCGACATTAATATTTCACTGTTAAAACAGGTAAAGGGAAGGAACTCTTGAGACTTTTTTCAAATTTAGGCCTTCTCATTGAATGAAAATGTACATGGTCAGTGAGCCATATTAAATCTACATTTTATAATCCATATAATCCATCACATTCAACTCCAAACTGTTGTTGCGTAACATAAGCGAGATAAATATATAGAAATTAACATAAGTCATAACAATGTTCAATAAAAACATAAATAAGAGGAGACATACAATTATAATTGAGCCGCGTCACGACAAAACCAACAATGGGCTTGCGACCAGCATGGATTCAGACTAGCCTGCGCATCCGCGCAATCTGATCAGGATCCATGCTGTTCGCTTACCAACTCTATTACAAGTAGAGAAACTGATAGCGAACAGAATGGATCCTAATCAGACTGCGCGGATGCGCAGGCTGGTCTGGATCCATGCTGGTCGCAGCTATGTTGGATTTGTCGTGACGCGGCTCAATTGTTGACGTGAAATAAATACACAGCTACGTTTTACACAAACAACTCAACTGGAAATTATATAACCATCAAACATGATGAATAAGACCTTTTCTAAAGAATTGAAATATACATGTATATAATCTATTCAATCACGACTGCTCGGCTTTTTCCGTTATAATTCGATTATGTACGAACACGACTAATATGACATAATTCCATGCATAAATAATGACCCGAGTTCAGATATAGAATGCTTGGTATAATATTAAAGAAATGTGCTAACCTGCATGGCTCTTATCACTGGTTATCAGTGGTGGCAGATTTAATCACATGCTATATAATCACTTTTCTAAATATAGCACCACATAAGAAAACACCAACGAACTTAAAAGTCACATACATGATACTGGAAGGTATGTTTTGTGTGAACCAATAAAGATTGTCTGCAGTAAATTACGCTTAGTGCTTGATTAGTTTCATGTCTTTCATGATGGTTTCGGTATAAAGATCTGGCGCACAGTGTAGTCAGTATATACGCATCAACATATCAAAACAAAATAGTTAATGACTTATTACTGTTAGTAAAGTTACGTTACTATTTAATGTTTACCTGTTAAACTATTCCAGTTTATAATATCCGGTAGCTTATAAACTAGGTCACCGAGCCTGCGTAACCTTTATTTGAACGTAACCTTTATTTGAACCACGAAATAAGGAAAAAATACTCTACACACATTAATACGCGTTTGATACTGCTACAGTCATGTAACATGGACGCTAAAGTCGATAATGCTCGGTCTAATTCATAACTGCACTGTTATGTACGTGGTACTGCGTAACTGAGAATTGACGAGTCGCTCTTGGTTTTATATCATATTCAAGACATTAATTAATGTATACAGTATTACAATGTACTTATAAAAGGGTGAAAAAACTATTTTATTGGAGCAGATGTACAACTAATTCGTTGCTGTCAGAGAGTTATTAAAAAAATCAGTCATCATTATTTAGAATAAGCTACTCTGGAAAGGTACATCACACTAAACCAAATTAAAAACACAGGCATTTTGTTCATCTGTCAAGCACATGACAGTCAGGACATGGGCGCTATAAGAATAATACATTTTTTCACGATTATGATAAAAATATGGATATTTTAATAGCAGGCAAAATATGCTAGTATATCGTATTTGTCACGTGACATAAGCGGTATGATATTTATTAACCTGTCAATTCCGGTCAATCAATATTCGATAAATGTTCGGTAAATTCCGTGAGATGTACGCAGTCGGATGTGGTTAAATTACTCTTGTTTACACTGACCGTTATAGCGCAATAGGGTGAACGGTTATATAATATCTAAATGCCTTACGTGTTGTAAGATCGAGACAACGTATGTCCAGTGTTTTTCTTATTCATTTCAACATTTTTGAATTGATGGTTGTTCTTTCTGTTTTTAATATATGTTTTGCAATTTTTTAGCTCGACTATACGAAGTATATGGAGAGCTGTCCTACTCGCCCCGGCGTCGGCGTCGGCGTCCGCGTCCAGATTTCAGATTAAAGTTTTGGTGCAGTTAAATATTTTTCACTATAACTTTGTCATTTCTTAAGGTATCAACTTCAAACTTCAAATATATCATCAACCACATCTTATGTGACAAGGTTCATAACTCTAGCACCAATATATTTTCAGATTTATCTCCCCTTGAACTTAGAATTTTCCTTAAAAAATACTATTTTTACTGTAACTTCTTTATTTCTTAAGGGATCACCCTCATACTTCAAATAAATGTACCTTATCATCATCCCCATCTTATGTGACAAGGTTCATAACTCTAGCACCAATATTTTTAAGATTTATCTCCCCTTGAACTTAGAATTTTCCTTAAAAAACAATATTTTTTACTGTTACTTCTTTATTTCTTAAGGGATCACCCTCATACTTCAAATATATGTACCTTATCATCATCCCCATCTTATGTGACAAGGTTCGTAACTCTAGCACCAATATTGCAAGAATTATCTCCCCATAAACTTAGATTTTTTTACTAGAAAAATGTTATTATAACTTTTTTAGTTTTAAAGGTATCTACTTCAAACTTCAAATACTTATTCCTTATCATCAATTACATTTTATGTGACAAAGACAGTATAAGCATAAAAAGAATGTCAAAAGAAGGGCTCGAACCTTGGCCCTTTCATACATTAGGTAATCACTTAACCGGCTGTGCTATTGCGGATGTTACTAGAACTTACATGAAGCTAGTGGGAGTTTTCCAAACGTTAGTTATAATCCATATTAACTCTCGTAAAATAAACGGACAAAACCGAAGTGGGATCGAATATTTAAATGAGTGCTATAATGTATTCATAATTGACAGGTCAATAAAATCAGACTATACATGTGTTAAAGTTGGAAATATTTTCATAAATTAAACATGGAATTTATGTAGAAATTAATAATCCTTGAAGATATCGCAAAAAATTTAATTACATATAAATTCTAATAATTATGATTTAGACGGTTCCAAGCTTGCGCGCAATACACCAATTAAATAGCGCAAAGTTAAATTGCAATCGATTTATTACATCACAGTTTTGAGTACATACCGTGACATTAGTGCAGTAACGGAATAAGTCCTTCCAGATTTAAAAGGAGTTAATCAGTTACTGCATTACTAAGGTGACGATACAAGGGATAATACTATAACGTACACTTTTTTTGTTACTTCTATACAGGTGATTACAATCTTAAAGCAGCACACCTCCAGATTCATGTTAATTTTCTTGAAAATATGAAAATGTATTTAACAGTATATTATTGTAAAATTACAAAAAGAATGCAATATACACATTATCAATGGCACTTACAACCTATGTAAATTACTAAAAAGAGGTCAAAATATGCAAAAATAGCCATTGCTGCTTTAGTAACGCAGTAGAAATATAGTTATACATACTAGAAAATTTAGTCATTAATCGCACATAACATGTAAATTTTTACTAGAATTTTGAATTTTTATACCTTTCCTAAAATCTTAGTACATTTTCCAGGTTTGTTTTTATCGAAATAATTTTGTTCATCTGGAGGCGTGCAGCTTTAATCTAAGTATTATAACGATGCATTAATATAACATACTTCAGTATAATGACCGTAAACGGTTCACGTCAAAAGTCAAGCATCATCACTTACCAATGTTAAGAAATAATCATCCTGATAGTGTGTCGAGATATCGGTTAAGTAAAATGGTGGCTTGGTCAGTAGAATGAAGCGACCATAGAGATATAGTCTCGTAAGGTTCAGTTGAAAATGTTCGACATGTTATAATATTTTTTAATATTTCGTTACACTGAAGAGGCAGAAATCGCAGGTTCTTTAACAGTAATAGGATATGCATATGATTAATACTAACCTGGACACGTGCATCGATCTAAGTTGAAATTATATCTGTTGATATTTTCATTCTTTTGACCATTATTACAATGTTCACATGTGTATTGCATATGTAATAGTGGTCAGGTTTTATTATAAGCGCACTACATGGAGACCAAACAATTCCCAAATTGAAGAGAAATATATTCTTAAGTCTCCATAAATATTCGACAGTGAATCAAGTACATTATAAATAGTTGCAATTTATGTATTTTTATATAACAACGATTTTAAAAGCATATTTATAGTAATCTTATCTTTATTTAAGAAATATTACATTTACAAATGAGACCGAACAGACAGTAAAGGATGCTCGTTTAATTGCTATGGGATTGAGCCCAGTTTAGTATTTGAAGAGTAACCCGGAATTTATTCCCACGCAGATATAAATCAGCGATAAAGACACAAAAGTAGAATTACTCACGACACTTTCATAAATCTCAATATACTTACAGTCTTTTTTTATCACCAGAACCTGATATTTTCAACCAGGTACATCACTTGTCATCCCAATGGCCGGACAAAACTGGATAAATGTTCACTGCGCCGCACGCTCTTCGGACATCGCATTCATTTTTTCCTACTTTCTATCAAACGTTTCCATTTGTTCGTTTCTCATCCTTTTCTCATTCTTTAAATACTTTAAATATATTGCATCTGTGAAGTTTTTGCATTGTAACTGTAGGCTGTGTGTAGATTCTTCAAGACAGAAGGGTTTAACATGTTCTACGTTATCAGACAGACAATTGTAAACTGGGCAATTCCAAGGATGACAAAACAAATTATTAATTTCTAAAGAAGATGGATAACATGTATGAAAGGCAAGCAACAGTCTTTTCCAGCGCTACTGCCTTTTCTTATTGTGCCAGTTTACAGTACATTTAGGTTCTTTTTTGTAAAATATTTGCGAGTTTTAGATAAGTTTCTAGACCTCAAACAGTTTTGATCATCACCTCTCATTTACTAAATACTATATAAATAATCCAACCGAACATCTTTATTTAATCAAAGTTTATAATACTACATTATCATTTGTGCCTTAGTGAAAGAAATTATGATAAGGAGGATCTTAAAATTATTCCGTGTTATTCATTAAAGTAACAAATAATAACAACAAAAACAACAACTACGACAACAACAATCGTAAGTTTTGATTAGTTTAATTTAGTTCAAAACAGGTGTTAACCACTATGAGTACATTCTCCGAAGTGATTCAGATATAAATTGTGATTGCTGCACCTTGCCTTCTCAAAGTGGCATCTGAAATATAGATCAACATGATATTAAGTGCTCATGTAACCATTGATAACATCGAAAATTAAAAAAGGCCTACATTTTTTGCTATGAAATCAGCCTTTACTTCTTGACTGCTGCTGAAATGTGAAGTTAGCCGTCTAGAATAGCTGCCTGGAAGGCAAGCAGCCTAGGGACAGATATAAACAAAATACGGAATCGGTCAAGAACGAAATTTTATCATTTTCTACGGACATTTGTTTGCTAAGAAATGATGAAATTCTTTACTGCTGTACAGTGAAATGAGGAGTCTGACAGACTAGCAGCCTTAAGTAAAGTGTCTGATATCAAAAAAATAAATACGAAAACGTTCAAATAAATTACAATTGTTCTTTTAGCACAAGCTTATTTGCTATATATGAAATGAACTTTGAACTCTATGCTACGGAAATAAAAAGCACCATAGCAGCTTGTTAGCCTAGCAGTATATCAAATGGTTTTTTTGAAGAAAAGTAAATACCGTGACTGAATCGAGGCCTTTTCAAAATTACTTATATTGATCATACGGCATTTATTTTCAAAATAAATCTTAACGTTCTTATTTTAATGAATTTTAAAATGTTTGTTATAATTTACTACTATATAGTCATCTTACACGTTAGTATAAGTTACGCCATTCGTGCCGCAGTACTTTATGCTACTTCTGAAGGTTGAGCAATCCATTAGCAGTAGAGATTCGCATGCTATACCAAGAACAATTTCTTGCTCGACTTTCTCATGGTCACATGGTCCCGCTTTCTCTATCGACAACGACGGGTGAAGGCAAACGTCCTTAGAAAACTCGCAACTTTAAAGAGTAAATATCTATAAATATTAGACTATACAATGGTTGCAAATTACAATTGTAATAATTTAACATTGTGACAACAAATATGCTATATCAGTTTCTATGAATAATCATGAAATATAAGAAATATTTCAATATACAGTTGACGACCATTTTCTTTAAATGAAATGTTGTCATTTGACAAAATGTCGTTGTCAACACGATATCTTTTTAACTAAATTCTTTGAAGACAACATTCTTTTTTTGACAACATTTCTTAGAAAAGCTATCAATGTTTGCTAAATGTGTTCGTTCGTATGGTGTCTTTGTCGACAAGCAGTCATTTTGGCTAAACGTGTTTGTTTGTTTGTCAACTGTCATTTCGTTTCTATGTATTAATAAGTAAGATGTTTTTTGTTGACACTTTTTATTTTAGCTGAATGTGTTCATTAGTAAGATGTCTTTGTTGACTGCTTTTATTTCAGCTGAATGCTTTCATTAGTAATATGTCTTTGTTGACAACTTTTATCTTTGCTGAATATGTTCTTTAGTAAGATTCTTTGTTGATTTGTTTGTGTTTGTTTTTAGGTTTTACGTCACATCAACAAAGTATAGGTCATATCGCGACGTTCCAGCTTTTACTGGTGGAGGAAACCTCAGGTGCCCTTCCGTGCATTGTTTCAGACACCTGAGTAGAACCACCGACGTTCCGCAAGCTAGCTGGATAGCTTCCTCACATGAAAGAATCCAAAGTCCCTATCGGGATTCGAACCTACAGCGGTGAGTGGCAAGTGGTTTGAAGTCAACGACCTTAACCACTCGGCCACGGACGCCCCATGTCTTTGTTGACAACGTTTATATTTGCTGAATGTGTTCATAAGTAAGATGTTTTTGTTGACAACTTTAATTTAAGCTTAATGTGTTCATTACTAAGATGTCTTTGTTGACTACTTTTTATTTTAACTGAATGTGTTTATGATTAAGATGTCTTTATTGACAACTTTTTTTAGCATAATGTGTTCATTAGTAAGATGTCTTTGTTGACAACTTTGATTTTTGCTGAATGTGTTCATTAGTTAGATGTCTTTGTTGACTACTTTTATTTTAGCTGAATATGTTCATTAGCGAGATGTCTTTGTTGACAACTTTTCTTTGAGCTTAATGTATTTATAGGTTAGATGTCTTTGTTGACTACTTTTATTTTTGCTGAATGTGTTCATTAGTAAGATGTCTTTGTTGACTACTTTTTATTTTAATTGAATGTGTTTATGATTAAGATGTCTTTATTGACATTTGTTTTAGCATAATGTGTTCATTAGTAAGATGTCTTTGTTGACAACTTTGATTTTTGCTGAATGTGTTCATTAGTTAGATGTCTTTGGTGACTACTTTTATTTCAGCTGAATATGTTCATTAGTAAGATGTCTTTGTTGACTACTTTTATTTTAGCTGAACATGTTCATTAGTGAGATGTCTTCGTTGACAACTTTTCTTTGAGCTTAATGTATTTATAGGTAAGATGTCTTTGTTGACTACTTTTATTTTTGCTGAATGTGTTCATTAGTAAGATGTCTTTGTTGACTACTTTTATTTTAGCTGAATATGTTCATTAGTGAGATGTCTTTGTTGACAACTTTTCTTTGAGCTTAATGTATTTATAAGTAAGATGTCTTTGTTGACTACTTTTATTTTTGCTGAATGTCTTCATTAGTAAGATGTCTTTGTTGACCACTTTTATTTTAGCTGAATGTTTTCATTATTAAGATGTCTTTGTTATTTTTTTAGCTGAATGTGTTCATTAGTAAGATGTCTTTGTTGACAAATTTTCTTTTATCTGAATGTATTTATAGGTAAGATGTCTTTGTTGACTACTTTTATTTTAGCTGAATGTGTTCATTAGTAAGATGTCTTTGTTGACAAATTTTCTTTTATCTGAATGTTTTTATAGGTAAGATGTCTTTGTTGACTACTTTTATTTTAGCTGAATGTTTTCATTAGTAAGATGTCTTTGTTGACAACTTTTCTTTTAGTTAAATGTATTTATAGGTAAGATGTCTTTGTTGACTACTTTTTTTGCTGAATGTGTTCATAGGTAATATGTATTTGTTGACAACTTTTATCTTTGCTGTATGTGTTCATTAGTAAGATGTCTTTGTTATCAACTTTTATTTTTGCCGACTGTGTTCATAACTAAGATTTTTTTGTTGATTACTTTTTGTTTAAACTGAATGTGTTCATTATTAAGATGTCTTTGTTGCAGCTTTCTTAGCTTAATGTATTTCTTAGTAAAATGTCTTTGTTGACTACTTTTATTTTTGCTGAATGTGTTCATTAGTAAGATGTCTTTGTTGACTACTTTTATTTTAGCTTAATGTATTCATAAGTTGGACATCTTTGTTGACAACTTTTATTTTAGTTTAATATGTTCATAAGTTGGATGTCTTTGTTAACAACTTTTATTTTAGCTTAATGTGTTCATTTGTAAAATGTCTTTGTTGACAAATTTTATTTTAGCTTAATGTGTTCATTAGTTGACAACTTTTATATTTGCTGTAATTCGTTTTTGTTGAGAACTTTAATTTTTACTTAGTGCGTTTGCTTGAAGATGTTTTTGTTTACAACTTTTATTATCGCTAAATTTGTTCCATAGCAAAATATCTTTGTTGAACATTGTTATCTTTACTAAATGTGTTCGGTTGTAAGTTGGTTTTGTTGACAACTTTCATTTTCACTGAATATGTTCATAAGTTAGATGTTTTTATTTAACGAGCTGTCATTTTGGCAAAATATATTTGGATGTCATTCTTCATGTTCTTTACAAAATTCCTTTATGGCTTAACGCATTGTTGACAAGATGTCTTTCTCGGCAACATTTATTATGGCTAAATGTGTTCCTTAGTAAGACTTTTTGATGACACTAAAATTAATATATTGATTTGTATAATGTCTTTGTTGGCAAACTGTCATTTTGGCTAAATGCTTCCATTAGTTAGATGTTTTTTTTGACAAATGTCATTTGACTAAATGTACTCGTAAGTAAGATTTCATTGTTGATAACTTTTATTTTAGCACAACGTGTTCGTTAGTAAGATGTTTTTGTTTACAACTGTTATTTTACTTAATTTGTTTTACTAAATGTGCGTGTTTGTAAGATTTTTTTTTGTTGACAAGAAGTCAGTGTTGATGGCCATTGACATTTTAGTTAAAATTTAATCTTTGTCAGTAAGATGTTCTTGTGGACAAAAATTGTAGTTTATAAAGATTCTTTTGGTGACAAGAATTGTTCATTTTTGTTGACCTGAGCTACTTTGACTGGACGTCTTGATTGATGAGATATGGTTGTAGACGACAAGTTTTGTTGACAAGTGATGACTGGAGGTGTGATTTTAAAAGAAGTCTTTTAAGCGGCGGTATTTCAAAATCAGTAATTTATATGATGGAACATATCTCTAGGATTTGTGGTAAAGGTGAAGTGTTTGGTCTTTCCATTTATGGTCTTGTCAAGGTTATGCTATATTTATAAAACAGCATGTTGCCCTAAAGGGAGAAAAAGGCAAAATTTTCATTTCTTCGTTTTGATTTTTTCATTCTTAATTCTGTAAATGCCCTCGAAATAAATACACTAGGCAGTCAAAGGAACAACACTTTTCTCCTTAGAAAGAATGAAACGGTGTTTCCTAATTTGTCCCAGGTGGGTCAGGTTAGAGCGTTAAGATTCCACAATAGTTGTCACGGTGAATTTTGGAAACGTTAAAGAACATGTCAAATGATTTAGGTTTGTTTCAATCATACAATATCCACAACATCTGTTATTGTAACTTTCACGGTTTGTTCAAGTCACTTGACTAGTTCTAAAAATATTCGGTGATTCTGATGGCGTCTTAATTTCGTTCAACATATATAGATATATTTACGCTACCAACCTAAAATAGAGGTTAACCCAAGGTTACAATGCATTCATATAATCAAAGCACAGATGGCGCTGAATTTGTTTGGATCTCAGAATGTCAGAAAGGTGAAGGTTGTGAGATTATAAACCAATTTGTGTTTGTACAGTGCCACCAATGCTGTTTCCAGTGTTGTAACTGTAGTAAATTGGCTTTAAGGCCAATTGCAATGTTTATTTGACTTAAACAATTTTTTTTAAAAAAAAGAAAGAAAAAAAAAGATATTTTGTTCACGGTAAACCTGTTGTTTACGCTGATGTAAATAATCATGGAGCCTAATGTAAGCATGTATCTGTAAAGAATTACACAATATTAGAAATCTTCGACTAATCGGGAACTATTTTTTCTTTCCCGTGAAGGTTTTAAAATTAATGCGCCTGTCATTTGCCAATCTTTACACATTGATCTCACCTTAATTTTTCGGCGATAGTGTACATGTAAAGGGAAGTAACCGCTTCGAGAAGTTCGGACTTCTTTCGGTATTTGCAAATAAGAGAATCAGGGTCTGAAATTTCGCTACCATTATTTGTTTGGTCTGACGACCCATGTTGTCAAGGTTAAAATGTTGTTATTTTATAACATACTTACTGGTTTGCGTAAGTTACTTTATTTGTGCCACATAATGTTCCAGTTGCATGATGAGTACAGTTTAGGTTGACCATATAAACACAAAGATCGGAGCTGTTTACCAGCACAAAGCCGGATGACACTGCTGATGATGTAGAAAACAACAGTTAATAAAACAACAACAACAATAATAATAATAATAACAACAACAATAATACTAATAATAATGAAAACAGTAACAAAACAATATCAATGTGAACCATTTTAACTTTACATTGATCATTGCTTAATGGATTTTTTATCATTATTTTATTATCATTATTAAATGTTTATTATTATTTATACACATGTTTAATGTTTGTTTAATGCACTAAATGTAACAAACTTAGGCGTGATAAATTGTAACTTTTTTGTAAAAATTTAAAACTTTGATAACTCAGATGTAAAAGCTATGCGGAAAAAGGCACATTGTAGACGCAGGTCTATTTTTCATCATCGGTTAATCACGGTATATATTCCGTACATATTCGAATGATGGCCCCGGTCAAATTTATTAATAACACAGACATGGTGTTTTGAAGTCACTGAAAACTTCCGATATTTTCTGTCATTGTAATTTGTTCTTGTTTAAGTGTAGGAATTGAGCAGTATGTTTGGGTTTTTACCCGAAACTGACTCTCCTTATGGAGGCGAAACAGTTAAAAATCAAGCATTGACAGTTGGCGAAACTTTGGATAAATTTTGTGAAAAATCTTAAGGTATGACAGGCAGTTTATTTGACATTTTTGAAAAAGCCATTGATTGCACAGTGTCTTAATATAAGTAGTGATATTTCTTATTAAAGAAATCAGACGAATTCTGGAATATCCTGCAACGTCATCAAAATGATCCATATTAGTATATTTCAGGTGTGATTTTTGTTGGGTGGGGGTAAATATGAACTGCTGTCAGGAGCAATGCATGCAAACTATAATTATTTTATTCAATTTATGTCATATATTCTTGAATAATGCTGTACAACTGGTTATCTGCCTGTTAAGTTACACTAAAAAATTGCTCAGTTTGAGGTTCCCTGTCCCCTTTATCAAAATACCCTTACTTACTGCATTTTCTAGATAATGTAGTATGTACGGAATATATATCGTGGGTAACCGGCCTGGTCTTTCTGTAGTGTCATATAAAAATACCAAATGTCTGTCAAAAGAAACTAACTACATGCAGGTAATATGAACCAAATGGTGTATGAACATGATAAAGGATAGAAAGTGCTCTTCATCACGCTTCCTAATGAATAAGATAAATCTTCCAAATTATACGTTTCAAATAGATAAGAAAAATCTGAATACGAAATCCTCAAATACTATAATGGAGGGTATGTATAATGTAATATAATAATTTAAAATGTACATGCTATACAACATAATTGATCAGAAATGAGTGTTATGTATACTTTTTTATAATTAACAAGTCGACATTTAATCAAATTATTAACAACGTCTTATACTTTTAAATAACTTTGAATTTAATGAACGTATCTCATTAGATAATGACATATATGTACTCACAGATCGTTATCAAAAACGTAAGCAGTTGCATAAACTTTCCACTTTCGTGTAAATATGACATTTTGTGTCGTGAAATATCATTTCAAATTCATCTAATATTATATATAGAATCATAAACTGATAAGAAACCGGTTTGAAGTTATGAAAGATTTCATTGCTCTAAATAATCGAAAACTAGACTGGCCTCATATCAGATGAAATACTATTAAAAACAATCCAAAACTTTTAAAACTATGTGATGATCAACCTTTTTTTAAAGTATAATAATTCAACGTTATTTACATTAAAAGGAGATACATGCAAAATTTTCACTTCTTTGTTTTTGTATTTTTCATTCATTATGCTGCAAATGGCCTCAAAACAAATACACTGGGCAGTCACAAAACTTTCTCCTTATAAAGAAGAAATTGTTGGTTTCCTAACTTGACCCACGTGGGTCAGGTTAGAGCGTTAAGATTTCACAATAGTTGTCAAAGTGAACTCTGGCAATGTTAAAGAAGATGTCAAGTAAAAGCCACAGACTTGTTTCAATTATACAATATCCACAATATCTACTATTGTAACTTCCAGGGTTTGTTCAAGTCACATGACTTGTTTTAAAACTACTCGGTGATTCAGTCAGTGTCAACATTTCGTTCAACATATATAGATATATTTACACTTTAAAACAAACCCAAAATATATAGAATTTATACAAAAATTCAAGCTGGGACTTTACAAACATGTCATTTTAGCTTGATTTGTGTCATTTCAATATTTTTGTCATTAATCTGCCTGAATATCCCTTTTAAGAATGTTAACCTTTTTTATTATGATCGACTATATACGGTGTATTATTATAGAATCTGAGTAAGATGTGGATAATATAATATAGGAAATATGAGTTAAGTTTGTGGTGTTGATGAGAAACCTTTTGTGGTTTTATTGACAACAATTATCCTGAAATAGCACGGCATTATATAACATGAATTTATAATACCACGGTTTTATAAACTCGTATCGTACAAGGCGTTACCTTTGACTTTATGGGCTCTTATTTTTCAATCATTTATTTGTTTTCTTTAATTTCCTTATCAATAACTAATGATTTTAGTGGTTAGCCTGCCCATGCCCTTGTGCCTGTTTTTGTTTTGGGGTCCTCCTAGGCTCCTTGCCACTGGCTCTTGTTGCTGGGTCGGGAAGGGGTTGCGTTCATTGAACGCCGCCTTTCCTCGTTGATCTTGTTTATCATATTTTATGTACTCGTACCATGGGTTTAAATCTCTTATTCCATCCCCCTATGCCAGAAATCTTAGAAACACACAATTAAAAGACCTGTCCTCTCCCAATTCTGGTTTGGTGCCTTCTTGATACCCTGCTGTTGTTGTGGCCGGGGTGTGTCGGGGACTGCGTAACCTGTGAACGTTGCCTTTAAACGCGCTACAAAAATGATTATTCTGGACAAACAAAGTGAACAAATGATTTGAGATTTTGCACACAAGCTATTGGTATTGACCTACAACAGATTTATTTTTCAATCTAAAACACTTTTTCAAGTGCTGCCGTGTCTAAAGATCCAGTAGAGTTCCTTTAAATGTTGCATGTACTCAGTACTAAATCAGATTCTCTGAGGACCATTGCTATAAATGCGGGTATTTAATTGTCATAATAGAACTATCAACCGATTGTAGGTTTTGACAATGATGTAATTACAGTTACCACCTTACCAGGTGTTTCACTTTAGCTTTCACAACATGTTTCTTCATACCGATTAAGAATGACCAACTCAACAATTTTTTTATTACAGTTTCATCTTTGTTACTAATGAAAATGTGTAAAACATCCGCTCATATTGTTGTTTTTTGTATATCTTACATAGAAAAATCCATCATGGATATGTATAAAGTAAACATCCGCCAAAAATGCCCATATCAAGTGCCACACAAGAACCACCCCATACCAGAGCCATGCCAGCCCTTACCCCACCAGAAGTGCCGAGAGAGAGGCGCGCCTGAAGACCAGGCCAAACCCGACATCAGATGATCCAGGCTAATGAGGCTATCACACACAACAACCATTCAAAGGAATATGATCGCCTGACACATACCGTATCTTCTACTTTATTTTCAATAAAATCATAAATAGCCCGTTGGCATTTTATGTATTAATATGCACATCGACGTTCTGACTTGTCATATGATAATTAAACCTGCATATGATTGTTCCAATAAATTAAAATCTATAAAAAGCGAGCATTTTAAAACAATTAAAAACGATTCTCATTTTAAGTATGTTCCTTGATACAGCTACGTTCAAAATCTTTGAAAAAAAGATTAAACAGAACAAAAAGTAAAAGGAAAAATTAATAAAAGTGCCAATATTTCGGCAGTGTACATCGTTCTTAGAAGAAACCAATTTCATATAGTTCATCGAAATGATTATACACATTTTGGTGAACCATATATTGGTCTCCTGTGATTGAATATTATCATTGTATCATTCCCAGAAATTCTCATATGCAGTATCAGATTTGTTATGTACATTATATAATTTATCCCTTCCAGACAATATATCAAAACATTGATGATGTTGCAAGTGATGATAACGTGATTATCCCTAGTACCATTTTGTTAAGATGTTTAACTTAAAACATCGCTGGCTTATATTGAATACTCGTTAATGCTAAAAATGAAATCCGATTTATTAAACAAATTACCAAGTTGATACCCTTGGTTCTTTACACAACTAAATTGAAAAATGGAAACTATGTTGTTTGAACCGGAATCTTTTAACCAATTGTTCCATCTTCAATGATAAATTATATAATGTATACGGCATGATTTTAAAAGTTGGAGAATGAGTGTTTCAGCTTATGTATCAAAATGATATATAGGGTTATTTAACGGTTGCCTTTTATTCATGAGCTTATTTTTACTTTGTTTCCAATGTTAAAAAGAAACTAAGCTTCACTAATATATAAAGAAGGTAGAGAAGACAACTCTTTTCAAAATCAATTTCAGTATGTAAGATCATATTATCAATAAAATATTTAAATGTCAACAAACCAAATGTTACCTAAATGTGCTGATAAATTTTAAGATTGTGCCATTTAAAGAGCTAGTCGTGACTTTCAACATGTCTCTTATCTCTTGGGAACAGTGGATGTGAACTCAGTTTTGACAATATTTTCAACGTTATTACATCTTGGTTTTATACTACAAAAATGTTTTGTGTTGGTTTTCTATTTGTTTTGGCAATCGGTAAGTTTAATTCTAGAGTTCTTTTAATATGATGATTCTTGGTTTACAAAGCATCTTTTAAATTGTTTAAATATGTAACATAAATGAGCCGCGTCACGACAAAACCAACATAATTGGTTTGCGACCAGCATCCGCGCAGTCTGATCAGGATCAATGCTGTTCGCTATCAGTTTCTCTATAGGGTTTGGAAGCGAACAGCATGGATCCTGATCAGACTGCGCAGGGTGCGCAGGATGGTCTGGATTCATGCTGGTCGCAAACCCATTGTGTTGGTTTTGTCGTGACGTGGCTCATTTTGACACCAAAAATCAAAGAATGAGAGACACGTATTCTTGCGGGCTGGCCTGACTCTATAATGGTGTCAAAGCCAAGAGATTCTTTGGTTTTAGCGACTTTAAATTTAAAAAATGAGTCATGTCTCGGACAAAAAGAAACGTTTTGAAATATTTACAATGATAATCTAGTGATGTCTGCATTTATATTTAACCCATGACAAATAAAGCTTTAAATTATTTTGTTATTACATACGTCATAAATTGTTTCATGATCAATGCTTTTTGTTTCCTGTGAAACCTTTAACCATGAAGAATGTTTATACAAGGAAATCATCTAAAAGTGTACATAGCTTTATTTGAAAATGTATTTTTTGTAGATATGTACAAATCAAATTATTGAATTGCCTAAAAAAAGGTTGATCTTGATGAATGCATTTTAAATATATGTTGGTATGTTGATATGTTTTTTTTTTTCATAATGAAAAAAAGATAATACATCATTATCTAAGTACTCCATGATTAAATAACTTTCCATTTCAAAGAGTCAAACTGACACAATTATTGTGGTTCATGATTATAATGGTGCTTATTGACTTATATAAAACAGAAATACAAATGTAGTGACCTTTTATTGTGCTCAATAATTATCAGCCTATGTCGGTTATATTTACTATATAAATGAATCATGATATATCATCACACATTGGATTTATAAATTGAGAGAACTACTTTAGCTTTATATAATTCTATGAAAATAGCTTGAATAATGAAACTTATGTAAACTATATTGATCCATCTAACAATCAGAGAAATCGATTTGTTTATGAAAATAACCTTTTATTGTACATTTCTGCAATTGTCATGATTATGTTCAAGTTTACAGCTTTGTGCTTGCTTTCCAATAGCAGTCGCTTAAATTTGTACGTTTTCAACCAAAAAATGCTTATTGTCACGACAGTGATGTTGCTGTGATACATTTTCACATTGCGGATCAAGCAAACATCGCTGATGAAATAATTTGCTGATACTTACTTACTCAATATATGTATTGACAAAACATAAAATTTCTTTCAACAATGTATTCAAAGCTCTTTTTAGCTAGTTGCTATGCATTTTTATACGGTTCATTAATACTAATCTTTACGTTAATATACTGTTTCTTCTGCATAAAAGGGACAAAAATGAAAAATGATGACCATGTAGATACCACAAAATTGCGTTAATACAGATATCACATTTACAGTGATACTCGAACAAATAGCTGCAACCATGTATGTAAATTTCCAATTAGTACTTATCAATGCGTTTTTATGCTTTTGCTTATTTAAGGCAATGACGTCAATACATCATGTAATAGCTTCATCCCTTGCTTCAAGCTTATCCTTTCTTACAGCTTTGCCGTTTCCCAGTCTTGTTTCTGCAGATTATTGTGCTCATATCTTTTCAAAAGATTGTGCTTTTGTTGCTGACCTTACCGTTGTTTGCGGAACCGACGGAAAGACGTACAGAAACAGGTAGAGTAGTCTCCCTTGATGACCTCATTTTAATTTTTGTTAGCAGTTACATCGACGGCACAAGTTTTAAATGTGCGGCTATGGTGTAACAAGTGAACACTGGTTTGTAGTTTGAAATTCTCTTTCGAAAGCTATTTTACTTCCAGGTCTCGTTCATGGCGATGTTTGTTCGTACGTGAACACACGAGACTGCAAGACAGTGCCGGCAGAGATTCTATGCGGAACTAATGGAGTATCATATGACAACAAGTTTGTATTAAATTGCTTTATATTTTCTTTCTCCTTTCCATGTTCCTGTCAGAGAAAAACAGCACCCTAGCTTAAGCAGAATTCAACATTTAAATACAAAAATGGCGAAACTTTGAATTTAGAAACATCCACAGATATGTTCATACGTATGCGGTTATCATGGAACCTTCAATATGACACATAAGTGTCATTCCATTTAAAGCCGCGTAGGCCCCAAGTAAAAAGAAATTGTGTGCCCAAAACGAGAAAACAATGGGCGGAACTAAATGAAATGGAATTTTGAAAGGGGATCTGAGGTTATGAAGCCTGAATATCACAGACAAGACGTCAAGTTTGTCTATGTTTAGTTCTCAAGCTTTCAAAATATCAATATTCAACACTTGTTCTAGTATTATTTTGCTTGTATAACAAAGTATTCTCCTGGCATCCATAGCGTTCAAGGGTAGTACTTTTATAGATAGATATAAATCGTATAGAAAATATACGAAACATTAAGGATTATGCGTATTAAGTATTACATCGGCAGCATATATTAAATTTTGCAATATTAAAGAAAAATTGATCAGATCTGGAATTGTTTCATATCACAGTAGAATAATGTTTGTGTCATCATAAACATTTTGTCCTTTTTTATGCTAATATTGAATATTCAGGTTTTTTTTACCAACATAACAAATGTCTTAAATATTTCTGTTTAATTCGTATAGGTTTTTAATGTTTTTCGTAAGTATTAATTTATGAACCGGAAAGGCGTTTGACTTAGGGATTTTGCTTTTACCTATTCACTATGAAAGACCAAAATTGTGATAGAACATTTTCTGTCGTATATATCTTTCAATATAATGGACGTAACTACGTGCATCTATATACCGAAATATGCAATTTAACCACACGTCAACAGTGCAAAGTTAGTCTTTACCTGCCGTAAGTCAAAACTTTTGTAATGTTTTTAGGTACTGTCATCCCGTTGACCCTTAATTTTTATGACAAATTTTCTTCTTTTATATACATTGGCTACCTATGCAGTTACCATATCGCTATTTAATGGTACCATTTATCAAAAGAAATGATGCACTCGTTTTCTTGTGAAAATGACACACTTGTTTGCAATGAAAAACAAATACTATTATAAGTGAAAAGTGATATTACAATGTTCATTAAATATTCCAAGGTTAAAAAGGGTCTATTTTTCATCTTATCTTTTTTAATTGAGACTTGCTGTCTGATATTTATCAAGTTCACGAAGCCTTACAAAATTCGTCGTTTTCATACAGAAAGGTAAGACTTAATTACCACTGAAAGATAATCGGTCCTTGTGACAGACCTTGTAATATTTTACTCTGGATTTGGCTTATTTCTTAAATGGAAGAGTTTTGTTAAACTTGATACAAAAAGAACCACCTTTGTACTTCTCAGAAAAATACTTTAAGCACACACTAAGCGGCTTTTACAAAAGGTAAAATCTGTCAATACTAGAATAGCTTTAGATTAGCCTAAAAGCGAATTGTTGGACACTGTTTGAGCCGCGTCACGACAAAACCAACATAATGGGTTTGAGACCAGCATGGATTCAGACCATCAGGATCCATGCTGTTCGCTTCCAAACCCTGTAACAAGTAGAGAAACTAATAGCGAACAACATGGATCCTGATCAGACTGCGCGGATGCACAGGCTGGTCTGGATCCATGCTGGTCGCAAACGCATTATGTTGGTTTTGTCATGGTGCGGCTCATTTAATGAAAATGCACTGAGCCATATAATTACACCAACAAAGGTAACCTAAAGGGTGATTTGCTAGTACGATTTGCTATTGCAATGCTTCGCAGCTTTTTTGTCCAAACACACTATCTTTAGCATCGGAATTTAAAGCCGAAAGCATAGTATTTAGCTTCATTCTAATTTAACATTCCTATATGGATTTAAATTCCTGATAATGTCATTCGGATGTTCACATAAATACAAAAAAGTTAGTTTCTTTCAATATAACAAACACATTTTCCACAGGTAAAAGGTAAGTTAATTTCCAAATTGCTTTCCTGTTTGTTGCCGCTGTGCTTTTGTTTCGAGGTCAAGAAGGAAACAATGATACAAGGTAACACCGTTAATTGCCGGCAAAATAATCATTTCCAGGCATCGCACAAGGAGATTTATGCGACTTTGTCTTTGATAAGGACTGTGCGTTCTTGTTTGACACGGTACATGTTTGTGGAACGAATGGAGAGTCATACAGGAACACGTTAGTCTCGTTTTAATATTCGTATACAATAATTTCTGTCATTGCAAGTTTCTTCTCGTATTTGTTATAAACTTCTTATAGTTTGTTAAGTAGTTGCGCAACATAGGACGAAAATTCAGAAACGTTTTGACGCTTTTTTATTTGAGTTTTTAAAATGAAGTACCCTTCTAATACTTGCCCAATTTCATATATAGGCTATGGGGATCATTACTTTACTTGAATGACACACTAATGACTGTTATCGAATGTAAGATAAGGCTGCCAAAGTTCGTGATTGAAGAAGACATAAAGCTCCGCTCTGTAAACTTTATGAATGAATAATACAAAGTAAAACATCGTTTATGTTAGCCGTGAAATGTCATGGCGCTAAAGTAAGCGATCTTAATCACGTTGCAATTAAGTGAGTCCTATTAACTTTCCTTTAGGTCTTTAACATGAATTTTGAACTAATATTCTAATTATAGGAACGCTATACGATCAGAGTAAAATCTGAACAAAACGTATTTCAAATTTAGCATATTTATTAAAAAATACCTTTTACATGAATTTAATTGTTTAAAAAAATTATGTGTAGTGTAGTGCGGAAACATCATGTATTTGTTTGATTCAATCATTGTACAATTTTGTATTCACAAACATTGAACTGCATTACTATTATTTTATTTTGTACTTGTAGAATTTGTTAAAAAGGGCACTTTCACAGATAAAAAAAGTCATGTAAATTAGTATACCACTGTCGTCGCAAGATCAATTTATGAAAAAGAAAATTTGTGTTACATCAACGTTTTTTTTCTATTCAAGCTGTTTCTTGGCCAAGGCTTATTGTGCTGACAATACAATTCATAAAGCACACGACGGCGCATGCGCAACATCAACCACACCCTCACCGGTACATGGAAGTCAGATTGCCCTTGATATTTTCTGCTTGGACTTGATTTATATTACATGTCCTTCTGGTGGAAGTAAAATCTGTGGAAGCGATGGGACATTCTACGAAAATATGTACGCCTATTTTAATTTTTAGAAATTTGAAATAATTCAGATTTCAAATTGAGCAGCTTTTCCCTTTAAATAAATCTAAGTTCTTATGTTTGCATTAAAATAGATCTATAGTAACATCTTGACATTCAAACAAATGTCTATTATTCGGTAATATCGAAATCTAGATGTCTTTATCTGAAGGCTTTGGTAGTATCATCTTATACTGTTTAGTCTTCAGAAAAGATGAAACATACTTTTTCATACTTGATCAATAATGAATCCAGTGCTGTTTTAAAATCTTATTTTGCTGTTTCTAATTCTCCATTGAAGTGTTCTTATAACACGATCAAACGATAATACATAATCATGTATTTAAGTCTTCATATGCCAATATCTAGTACCAGTGTAGTTATTTATCTTATACAAAATATTGGGTTGTGATGCAAAAATAACAACATGGTGTAGCCTTCTGACCTTCAATTGGTTTAGTATCTATATATTGTTTTTGTTGTTGTTGTTTTTTCAGATGTGAATTTGACAAAGCTCGTTGTTTCCACAGAACTCTCCAAGACAACGGTATCAACTGCTCTTAAATGATTTAAGAATCTTTAAGATATTGGCTGTTAACAGAAATAATTAAATTTATTACACATGCTTTAGTTATTATTTCAATATTTGAACTGCTACAAGAATTACTTTCTTGATTTATAGTTCCCATTTGTTGTAGTTTCCATTCATTGTAGCTTCAATTTATTGTAGCTCACATGTTCTTTAAATATCATTATGTGAGCCACGTCACGACAAAATCAACGCAATGCGTTTGCGACCAGCATGGATCCAGACCAGCCGGCGCATCCGCGCAGTCTGATCAGGATCCATGCTGTTCGCTTACAAACCCTATTACAAGTAGGGAAACTGATAGCGAACATTATGGATCCTAAACAGACTGCGCGGATGCGCAGGCTGGTCTGGATTCATGCTGGTCGCAAACGCACTATGTTGGTTTTGTCGTGACGCGGCTCATGTAGTACTGCTTTTCCAGAATGTCAAGAAAGCAACATATGTGTATATAAGCCCTGTGAATTGTCTGAAAACGAACGGCGTAAACTGACTTTTTTTCTAAAGAAGCAATGAAAGGAGTTCGAATTATTGAGCTCTTATTGCATTCATTTAACTAAAAAGTATATGCACTGTAAAATATTTAAAACATTTGGTATGTGGATTATTAAAGCAGAATGATACCTGATTCAATTTTCATGAGAAATTAAAAAATATATTCAAAAGTATAATATTCTAAATTGAACAAAGAAAGTACTAGTAATTTACACATTTCAAGCGGCACTACGACAAATCTACGACAATGACCAAAAAAGGCCATAATATGCAAACATAGCCCTCAGTACGTTTGTAACGGTGTTGAAATATGGTAATAAAAATTGCAAAATCAGTCAGTAATGAGTTATTTTTTATATTTGTAAAATTTTTTAACATTTTAAAAAAATCTTTAAAAAGATTTATTTCCTTGAAATATTTTGGCTTATTTTGAAAGCTGCTGTTTTTTTCAAAAAATGGAAAATTTAAATTTCGAAATAATGAAGTTTGGGCAAAATTTGAATCTAGACATCAAATTTTGAAAAATTTATATCAACTAAAGATACGAAATCTATCACCTTGCTAAGGTGCGCATTTTGAGCATTCAACACTTTTGTGAGCTTGAAAAAACTCGACACCTCGTAAAATGACTGATAGGCGTTTCAACGAGCACCGTTTTATCACCATCAAATGAAACGATGCTTAACATAGTCTTCCGTGTATTAAATTAAATATTCAAGATAACTGCGGAAAAATGCATAGCAACGGTATGAATCCGTTTTTCTGTATATTTTTTTCTCCTGCATGCAACTGATTGTTTTTTTAAAAGTAGCATTTTAATAACTTTTCAATAACCATCTTCAAATTAATACGTTAAATTTAATAATCACAAACTATGAAGTTAATGTTAAAAAAAAGAGGGTAAGCAGTCCACAAAAATGTCTAAGGGAAAAAAAACAGTAGTGCCTGAGAGCAATGGTCCAAAAAAAAATGTCTAGTCAAAATTTTAAAGGTTAATGAGTACTTTTATCGGTATTCTTTTAAAATAAACAGTATAGGCGGCTTAGAGAGCACTAAATGTGGGACAAAAAGGATTAGCGGGTAATAAAAGTTATAATGAAAAGAAAAATTAAGCTCAGCTTTTCAAGGGGAAGCTTAATTAGAACTAATTTCAATTTCAATCTAATGCAAACATTATGTTCCAGTTAAGAATTTTATAAAGAACTACCACACTACCAAATATTTAATTACACGTGGTTGTTGATATTTCATGTGGTTGCTATAGTATATCCTTGCAACTATCATATAGCGTCTTTACACATATAAAACATGTAAAAGTAGATAAATTGGGTACAAGTAACATATTTATAGGATACTATTTCATATCATTTTTGTTATCTATTTTATCTATAACTTCTATCAAAGTCACAAAGTAATAAAAATAGATCAGAGGAATTTAACTCATCCACAACTCATTCGAGTTTATTGGGGTTGTATTTCATGTATTCGATCGGTTTTTCTCCTAATTTATTCGAAGTCTGCAACCAAAATGTGCTTGAACAAGATATTTTTGTATATTGAACGTTATATTCGGACTTGCGAACTAAACCGTTTGTACATCATTGACAGAAACATATTTTGTTATTGTTAAATGCAGTTCAAAACTTACAAATTCGAACAAATTATGAGAAAAACCGACCAGAACAGTCACATGTCAAATTTCAAAATATCTACATGATTTGTTTATATCTTCAATAACTTCGTCAAAACAGAATCTAGGATACTGAAACCTTTAACCGAGTGTGGCATATATATTGCATTATGAAATAGACATACTAAAGAACTTCAAAATAACAAAGAAACCCACTTGCCTGGCAAAAATTCGTTTACCCGTTTCAAAAAATCACGCCGTGTTCGCCATTTTGTCAAGTTTGCAACTAATTAGCTCGCTTGAACCAAGTGTGCAACCACTTCACGTCCTGCCCCTTGATGGTTATACCCATTATTGAACCGCGTGTGTATTTTCGTTATCAGAAGTAAATACGTTATATTACTGCATGATGATAAGAAATTGAAAAACTGTCAGCTATAAATGATAATGGATTCGATAACATTACTTTGTCTTAGAAATAATTTGATTGTTACTTAATTTAAGTACTCAAATTCCTGAGAGAAAAGGAAGAACTGTTAAGACTGAAATTGAAAATAATTACAAATTGAAGGAAGTTGTTAATGTTTTACTGTAGGTTCTGTACTGCTAGGTGATGTCCAAGCTTCATGATGTGAATCTCGCATATCCGTATTGATCTTCAGGCGCATACGTCTTTGATTTTGAGAATGGCAAATTGTGGGATTTTCGTTAGCTGTTTTCATATTTTCAATCATTGATTGGTTTTCTGAATGAAAATGATATAGGATAAAAAGTCATAGAAAATGTGTGCTATAGAGCTCATAATTAGACACTTTCAGTGACTGCCACTAAATTTGTTTTGAAATGTTAGTTTTTATAGTGCACGAGAACATGTTGTGTGTGCGTTGCGTGTGTGTGTGTGTGTGTATATGCGTCTTTTGTGTAGACTATATAGTGAATAAATCGTCTTAAAAACAACAAGTCCCTTGCAAGGGTTCTTCCTTGAATGAAGGGCCTGCAGGTGTTCAAAATAATTTAATGCAAAAATCTGGTTGCCATGGCAACCAAAAGTAATTATGGGAAGAACTTTAATTTTTTTTCACTATAACCAAGAGGCTTAGAGCACAGGTATTTTGCACAAGGCATTGTTTCGTTGAACCATACAAAGATTGTTAAATTTCAGCCCTGGGGTAACAAGTAGCCTTGTCCGTAGGTCATATGTTCTCCTGATATGTATATAGTAACATTTAAATCAAACTTACAAGGGAGAAATCTTAGATACGAGTATTTAGCAGGACCTCTACCAATCCTGGGGGATCCTTGTTTCCCTAGCAACATATTATAAAGATTTAAAACGTTTTAATGTCTTAAACTACAAGACAAAAGATTAGACATTTAACAAGAACATTGTTCTGTAAACCTCTTTTAAGACTGTCAAATTAAACCATTAGAATTGAAATTGGCCCCACCTTTCCAAAACTGAAAGGGTAAAAGCTCAGATATTTTTTACGAAACATTGTCAAGTAGACCTCTACTAAGATTGTTCAAATTACAGCACTGAGGTCAAAATAAACATGGCCAAGGGGGGATAGATATTCCCTGTATACGTTTTTTAAGTTAGAGGAAAAAGGAAACTGCACAAATAATTACAAAGGCTATACCTTAGATATTTGGCATAACACATTGTGTAGTGTAGACCTCTACCAAAATCATCAAATTAAAGCCATTGTGTCAAAATTGTCCCACGTCGGGACATCAAGAATTTTCCCCTTTATAGATTTATAAAAAAACTGCTCTTCCAAAACTACATGGGCTAGAGTTAAGATATTGGGCATGAAACAATATCAGTTAGACTTGTACCAAAAGTGTTAAAAATATGGCACTTGGGGAAAAAATGATTTCACCCGGTGGGGGCAAGGGTGATCCTTATATGAATATAGTAAGAACATGCAGAAATATGACATTGATCCTCAAATTCTACACTTCTGCATTAATATCGGCAAGGTTCATTGTAAGGAAACAAGAATAATGAACTTCATGTATTTCTGTTTCTGCTATTTTATTGTTGTATAATGCGGTGAAACAAATGCAATCTTCCTTCTAATTTCTATGCCCTCTTTTTCGGTGTGGGATTTAGATTTGCCCTTGTCCTTCCTTCCGTCCGTCCGTAAGTGCATTCTCTTGTTGTGTCACATAAAGCTTAAAAGTGCTTGGGCTAGAGTCAACAAAATGTATAGGAATGTTGATCAGCATGTGAAGTTGTGCCTCATGGGGTTTGCTTGTGGAATAATTCAGCATTTTAGAGTAATTTTTCTTGACTAAGTAAGCAATTTTGAACTTGTGCCGCGCGTAGCTTAAGAAGTATTTGACATGGAGTCATGAAACTCTTCAGAAATATTGATTAGCATGTGAAGTGGTGCATCTGGGGTTTTGCTTGTGCATTTTTTTTTTGTATTTGTAGAGTAACTGCCCTTGACTTATTTAAGTTCGCAATGTTCAATTAGTGTCGTGCGTACCTCAAAAAAGTATATGACCCAGAGTCATAAATCCGTAAAGAAATGTAAGTTAGGGGTTTGTTTGTATATTTAATCAGAGTTTGTTGAGTAATTGTCATTGACTTAGTAAAATCAGCTCCAGAACGTTTTGCCATACGCCCCTCTTAAAGTGTTATGAGCTAGAGACAACAAACTTTATCGGAATCTTGTTCAATATGTGACGCTGTGCACCTGGATATTTTATTGTGGTTGTTTTCAGTTTTTTAAGTGTTATTGTCCTTGACATAAATTTGCAATTTTCAACTTGTTCATGCGTAACTCAAACAAGTTGTATTTGAAAAGTTTCTTTGCCTATTTATATCGTAAACTGCGCATAAATATTTTAAAACTTCCGCGTTAATCTTTTGTTCGTCTAGTCCGATTTGTGTTCGAAATTGAAGACAGAAGTTTTGATAAAGCATAAATTTTGAATTTCAGTTATAGATTAATACAAGGCTTTTAGATACTGTAAGAATGGAACTCGTAAGTATTTCTTTTTTTGCGTTGAAATATATTTTTGCATAAGAAAATTGCATGGAGTCAATTGGTAATGTTCCAAGAATATGTTCGAATGTGTAATAAGTCAGTGTTCTATGATATGCTATATAAAGTAGTAGTATGATATTCATAAATAATTCAGTATGTCTTACATCTAAAATTTAATTAGTTTGTTATTGCTATACTTAAATGTGATTCACTCAGTGAATTAAATATATTTAAAGCTTAAATTTTTGTCACTCATTGTCTTCCTTTTTGTTTATGCTATCATTTTTCGCCCAGGTACATTTGATGTATGATCAGTATAATCAGTAAACCTGTTTTAAAACCGATAGAAAAGTTTATGAAAAACTATGCAAATGTCACATAAATCTTATACCGTTACAATAACATTAATAAATCAATTGGCTGGAATTTAAGTGATTGCATACTTGGTTGGTTTAAGCTAGCAAAATGGTTGCAAATTTACAAAAATGGCGACCGAAACCTGAGAATTTAAAGCGCCCTCCCAAAATTTAACCGAGTAATTGGGTTGTATGTCATTTTGAAATTTGTGTGTAAGCCCATTCATTAAAGCAATGTGTTTTAGATTTCAGCTGCCTAGCTTCTGATTTGAGGAAGTTTTTTTATGATATTAATGTACATATTTTGCTATTTGACAAGCGACTATTTTAGTTGTTTTTATTCAAGAGTGATTCAAACAAGCCAAAATATGTTTCGGTTAATAATGTACAACACCTTTCACGTGCATGCCTTATATAACGTTGCAATACACAAAGATATCTTGTTCGGTTGCAAACTTGTACTTTAAAATATAGTATTTGCAAACTTATTCATATTTTTGAGTCAAATATAAAACTGCAAATATTTGCATGAACATTGATATATCCTTATGTTATCTAAATGTTATTTTCATGTGTGTGACTTTAATTTTTAGTATTTTCCTTTCCTTATTGAATTTTAAATTGCTATCATTTATCGGTAACTCGAATCCACGGCCCGTCTTTGTGCCCTTATACATTTTGATCTGCTGAGTGCTTAATTTTGTAGTAGGCTGGATTCTGTAAACTTCTTTCTCTGCTCTTAATTTTTTTTTTCACAACCGTAATTTTCACAACCATAATGATCGTGTGTATTTCTTTTATGAAAAAATAATGGAAAATATATTTGAAAAATTACTGTGAATTATGAAAAAACTTAACTGAACCAACATAAGAAAGAATAGCATAAATTAGAAAGAAAAAGAAAAGAACGTATTCTTCAGTTAAAAAAGGTGTCATCATAAATGGAAATGTAAATGATAGTTACACGACATAAATATTTCACACCTCTTGTGAAAATGCAAGGAAAGGAAGCGATTAGTTTTAACAATAAAATTGTACAACCAATGGACATTGTAGAGTATGAATTGTGACAAGAAATATATGTATAATATTGTTTGTTTCATATGTCAGCATTGTCTTTTTTCTATTTTTGGCTACGCTACACTTGAAAATAGTGCGTCTGATATTCACTCGATATTTACCAATTAATCTTGCACTGATACAAACAAATACTAGTATCACTTATATAAAGTTTGTCCTTGTTACTATTCTAGCCTGTTTTTAGAATAGTGTGGCAAAGGGAATATTGACAAGTTAACAACGGACGAAAATTGCAGATCCATTGTTCTTAGCATATGACGCATATTGAAAATTCAACTGCACTGATCTTATTAAACCTCTTTTTTACTTTCCAAGAAGTCAAATGAAATTTAGTGTTGCAAAAATGTACATTTCTTACTTTTTATGGAATTGATTTTTAATTCCAATCAGAATGGGAATCATCTAAAACAACTAAATTTTATGGATAAGATAGTTCTGTCACGTAAAATGAAAATACTATTGAAGCAAAATATATTTGCAACAAAAATGATTGAAGCACAACCAAAGTGCGATTGAAAAAGATATTTTTCATTTTAGGAATTAAAACTTTATTTGCTTAACATGCAAATGAATACATTTTTATAGTATTGACATAACTTTATTTTGTCTTTTTTGGTGAAATGAGTAGAAAAAAATGACCAGAATAGTAAATTTTATATCATTTACATGTCGAGTTTATATCTTCAACAACTACACCAAATTAGAAGCTAGGAAGCTGAAACATATAAGTATTGCCTTTAAAATGTACATTCAAAAGAACATACGTACAGTATGAAAAACAAGATCAACAAGGAAGAGCGGCGTTCAATGAACGCAACCCCAACACTACCCAACAACACAGGACCACTGGCAAAAAAGGGACAGAGCACATGGCAAGTGTACGCCGAGTGCTGGTTTTTTGGCCGAAGGATCGCCAGAGACTTATATATCAAAAATAGCTATAACTAAGGATTTAAGGGATATTTAAGCTCATTGTACTACTATTGTCTTTTTCTATAGTTATGAAAATAACATCAAGTACATATATTGACTGTAAGAGAAATAGCACGTAGTCTAACACTGTTTTAAATAGTTAAAAAGTTATTTGCTTTTAGAAAAACAAAACAAAGCCAGGTATCTCTCTTGTAAAAAAGATGGTTTTTATTTACTTTTGTAACAAGTTTAGTTTTTCCTTTGTTATTTCTATTTTGTTCCACCATAACTTAAAGTGAGATATTATCAAGGAAATTATGCTTTAAAATGATCTGTAGGACTTTAATACAAACCCAACAGCTTAAATTCTAGTGTCACGAAGTTATCGTATTTACAACTAAAATGTAGTATAGCACGATCATTTAGCTTCCTTAAAATATTTTTAATGCGTATTATGTCAATGTTGTAGACAATAAATATTGTCTTTAACATTTTTGTTCTCAACTCTAGTCTTTCAATTTCCATTCAAAATATTTAAGTTATTTCATTACGAAGTTAAATGCCTCACGCACATAAAGTATGTTGGTATAAACAGTCTCGCCAATTTGTTATTTAAAGTCGGCGAAAATAAAAGAATTTAGACGTGATGTGTCTTATAAGGTTATTCATTGTTCTCGTTGTATATTTGTCTATGTTTAAATATGTATATGTAAGAAATAACAAACTCTACATATATTCAGTAGCGCTTTCAATATTTTCTTCGCATATCTTCAGCCGAAACTTTTATAAACAATAAACATATAAACAAATAGACGTAACGTCATGAAAAAAGAGGGAACGTTAAATGATAACGTATTTCCCGGCAAACACAATATAGTTATTTATACTTCATTACCGAATATACATAGAGTTTGTTTATTTCTTTAACATTATTATTTTATATAATTTTGACACTGTTAATCAGATCTTTGCAGTGAACTATTGCCAGTATCAATATATAAAATTATATTGATGTTGGCAATCAGTTCACTGCAAAGCTCTGATTTACAGTGTTAAAACCATTCTACATAATTTGAAATGAATATAAGTTGAATGAATATTACTAACTTAAAAATAATATACTGATTTATAGTCACATTGTAAAATATAAAAATTCCATACAGCTAACTGACTCCCTTCCATTGTGCTGCAAACGCAAAGTTGCAAAGAAGATCTTTATTTTGCATATAGATCTACATGTAAAAATTAAAATAAATGTTTACTTTTCACAGATTTGATTCTTCTGAAAAAATAATTGTAATATATTGGACAATTTCTTATCCTTATTTAGATTTTGACGAGGTTAATTAGCATTATAACGCTTAACTCAAGCTGAAAAAAGAGAAAAGTCCAAAGAAATTGTTTATATCATAATTGAAGTTTTGATTGTGCATAAAAAGGTAACGCATATTCGAATAATGTAACATCCTAAGCATATCTGTAGAACTAATTATACGCCCGTGCGCATTGGCGTATCGGTAGGTACGCCACTGACTTAGTTTGTCTACTATATAGAACGAGAAATATACGCTCTTCATTTACCATAATTAAAAGTGACTTCGATCATCCGATCTTAAAATATTCTAAATTGTTTATCTAGTCCTGCCTGCTTCAACATTCTGAAATACATATTTCTTATATTGTCAGAGTATTATTCAAAACCCGGAGCTGGTTGTTGCCATAGATTTTGGAAGTACATATAGCGGATATGCTTGGCAATGGAGGACGGATTTTGTAAGGGATAGAGGAAACATCCAGTTCAATACTAACTGGGGAAGTGGGGCATTACAGGTATTTTCGTTTTTGTTGTAGCTTAATATGTCACAAGTATATTATAACTTGTCCAAAAATGTCAATTCACTCAGTGACATTTTAAAGCACATTTTATGTCAAATATCCAGGTTGGTTTCCAAATCCGGTATATAAATCGTATTGACCTGCATAGACAGAGTATCATAATGTTAATTATTTGTATTAATATTTTAGTAAAATTATGTCCATTTTCTGTCATGAAATTTAGATAAAGTATTTGTTGAAGCACTCATTTCACATATACGAATTCCTCTAATGTGTAAAAAATGTGTACGAATTCCTAATACACTCGTATGTGTTAAAAATACGGTGGGGGCTGTCCCGGGATCGGGGATGCCGGAATTCGGGATCGTTTTAGATATATATTGAACACTTTAATTGTGCTGATATTTGTCGTAATAACGGCAAATAAAACATTGAGTTGTATTTGACCGGTCTATTGATTTTAATTTAAAATTGAAATATATTAAGAGCTATATATAAACAAACTTGAAATGCAGAAATCAAAATACCCATCAAGGTGCTTCAAATTGTAATATTTTATATAGATTTGATTGAAATACTAAAAATAGATTTTATTCAGATTATTTTTTTGTGATAAGGTAATTGTAAAATATCGCGTCCTTTATGTTAATTTTCTAGAATTTTAGAACAGGTATAAGTAGTTTTTCACTCGGATACATTTATAACATAACACATTCTCTGCCTAGATCTAATCATTTACACCTATGGCATTGCGGGCGTTCGTTGCCCAAATTCTAGGCTAAGACGTAAAGTGTTCGTTTTGAAAATGCGACCATGCATTCCTGGCAGTTTTGACTGTATCCGTGCACTGCAAAATTATGTTTTTTGATCCAATCTTTTAATTGAAGGTTCCCACTTTTAATTTACAAGTTTACATGTAGATCTAAACAACGGACCTTACATAAAAAACCTAATTAGCAAGTTCGTATCTTCAATTGCATATAATACATAAGCAAGTTTGCACACTAGATATTAACGTGTATCTGTTTTCTTTCATGTTGTCAATATCATTGTATTATAAGAATATAATTTCATTACCACTTGGACATAAACAAACAGAACTGTATTTGACTTAACAAAATCAAAATAAACTAAAACAATGTATATGAAAATGTTAAGTTACGTTGTACTTTTCAAATATGAAATAGCCATGATTTTTATCATACGCAAAGTATCAAACAGAATAATGATTAAAGTAGTTTGGGACTAAAACATCTTTAAATTTATATAATTTCCTCTCATACACAATAGTCATGAAGATGTTCGGAGCCATGGTTGTATAAGTTTCATTATAAAATAATTAAAAATCTAATGTAATCAATAGTAAAAGTTGTTAAACCAATTATCCATCCAAATCTTATCTCGACTATAATACCAAAAGAAACAGGCATTCCCAAAATGTCACTAAATAAACGGCACACCTTTTTACAATTTTTGCAATATGTTAATCTTGTATTGATCTTTTTAATAACCGATCACAAGGTTAACTTTTATCCAGTTTGACACCAAGACAACAAATTACTGAGGTTGGCTGAATGACCTGGCAGTTACAAGATACATTTAAGTTTGGATTTAACCTTACTTTGAGCTTTAAACAGAAAAGCAGTTTTACCTAAATGTAACGCAACAAGCTATGTGCTTATCATTTGCTTGTCTTCATTTCCACACTGAAGGTAATTTTAACCGTAGATTTATTGTAACAGCAACCATGATACCAGAGTCACCTGCATAAAGTAAAAGTTTATTTTTAACAACATCTGACATATCATTACATAGATTAAACACAATAGAAGTACTAAGATCAATGTTTGAGGAACACCACAAGAAATATTGGAGAAAACCTTCAACATCATCTATTTGCAATCGACCCATAAAGAAAACTTGAATCATTACAAGACATCGTTACCAGGACCAAAATCTCCCATTTTAATTTTAAGTATACTATGTTAAACAGTATTGAAATGGACTTGTTAATATGTTACAGGATCATACCAATTCATTAGAGACAAAGGAACAAGACATGTATCAATTGAGAAATCTCTTCTTAAACAAGACTGAAATTTACATACTTTGATAACCTACTACCTGAACAGAAACAACTTTCTGATATACACATGTTTGTGTAATAAATTTGTCACACGTTTTCAATATCGTCCATTTTTATTGTGACTAACCTATAGTTTGTCATGGTAATTAATAGAGTAAAATTGAAAATATAAAACGTTTCCATATTTCATCAGTCAAACACAACTGGGATCCTACATATTACCGGACAAAATGTTTTTTCACTGTAACTTTTATTTAAAATAATAAAAAAGAATGAAATTTTACCCAAATATTTGTGGGTTCTTAATATACGTAAACATTTCGTTATCAAACATAAAATTAAACATTTGACCGTTGAAATATGTCTTTAAATAGGGCATTAAAAGAGGAAAAAAATCGCGTAGACAACTCAATTTACCGGACATTGTGTTTCAAATATTTTTAAAGTCTTAAATTGAAATTAAGCGTTAAGATACTTGAACAACCCAGTAAGTCACTAAAATTGACACAGTAGCCATGCTTGTTACGAAGAGGCCAATATAGTGTAATTGAAATTTACAGTATAAACTCAATTATCGTATTGATTCTTCATGATCCTTAAACGTATGACACATTTTGATATTCAAATATTCTGTTCTTTCTTATACAGTTTCCTTTTGGTCATCATGTAGCATGTTCCTACATGATGAAGTCTATAAGTCCATAAAGTCTATTTTTTGTACATTTCATGTAGAGTTTCCTTCCATGGGCGACACCCATTTCTTTATATGTTTTTTAATTTGCATTTCTTTGTAAAAGACAACAACGAGATATTGTTTGAACGAAATTTAAAATTACTTTTTATCATTAAAATAAGTTACGAGTGTACCCTTAAGTAACTTTGAGAAGAATTAAAAGTAAAATCTATCTAAAATAACCCATTAAGGGCCTCCATATTCGGGCCTGCGAAGAACACATTATTCCCCCGCATGACCAGGTCATGGAATAACTAGTCAACATAAGGGCATGTTAGTAAATAAAGAACTGAATCAACAATATTTGCCTGAGAGTGGTTTTGTTGTTATTTACTTTGAAATAGAAAGTGTGTGCACGATTCAGACCGGATGATTTTTGAATCGAAGCAAAAAATAAAACCTTATTTGACAGGAATAGATTTTGCCCGGAAAACTGATTGTCCGGTAAACATGTAGGATCCCAGTACCGAAATATATATATATATATACATATATATATATATGCAATTAATTCATGATAGGCATATTAATTATCATTTTATCTGGATTTTTTAAGACTTGCATCAGTTCAAAATATTGAAGATTAATGATGATGCAAAAATATTTCTATCATTTCAAGCACAGCGGTTAGTTACACAATAGAATTTTTGAATGACCTGACTTAAAAAATGTACATGTTCGAGTATGCTTTTGGATGATTTCCTAGATTAATTCTAGGTTCGAGATAAATATAACCGTTTCTGAAAATTACTGTCCGATTTTCAACATCTACCTGGTTGTATTTTGTTGCAGTGCAGTGGACAGGCATATTAAACACTGTTATATTTTCAATTTCAGCTTCATAAAACTAATACCTGTTTGCTTCTCAAAGCAAATGGAGATGATGAAAGTAAATACGAAATTGATTCTTTTGGATATGAAGCTGAAAGAATATATATAAATATGTCCAAAGAGCACGAAAAAGAGAAAAAGAAAAACTTAGGCAGAGGCGATGAAGACAATTCACTTGAAAAATTGTACCTGTTTAAAAGATTCAAACATCTTTTGTATACAGAGGTACATATGAACAATTGAAAGTAATATTTTATCTATCATTTTTTAAACTGTATATTAATCTGAGTTCTTTGCTGATGTCGTCATTTGGCGATAGTAAGACTTTTATTGAACTTAAAAATAATGAAATGATATTAATTATTAGACAAAAGACACTTCTTATGTTTCTCAGTATTTAACCAATTTAGCAGCGTCAAGAAATTTGACATCGTTGTGCGATAAAATAACCATTTGGTAATTCATATTCATGTAAAGTACAGAAACATGTATGTTACCATAATGATTACAATTGTAGTATTCAGAACATGCTTAAACTATCAAATCAATCAAATCCAATAACACAAAGTATGGACATTTGTATAATCAAAAAATCAAGCCTTATGTATTTTGTGTTTGCATATAATAAGTTTAAATATTTCAAACAGTTTATGGAATCAATATGAGTGATCATTACTTTGCTGTCGTCCCCCAAGTCGATGGCTTTCTTTCACAAATGGCAATTTTAAAGTAGAGACTGCATGTACGGATAAAAAGTGTCGCTTTTTATGATTTTTTCCTCTCTAAAAGTTACATGATAAAATTAGAATTCTTAGAGCATTTAAATTCTTATCTAATCTGAACAAAGTTTACTTTAAAATTTGCCTAAATTAAATTTATATTGGTTGAATTATTTTAAATATGATTGACTTTTTAAAAAACCTAAAATCGTATTTTTAAGAAAATTGATGACAAAATGATAGTAGAGGATCAACTTAATAGACATTTCCCACTATTTCACGTTTTGTCAAAACTTCTTAAAGCGTTGAAGGACCACTTCATAAACGATCTAAAAGAAAAGGGACAAAGAGTTAACTTAGACAAAACACTTTGGGTAGTTACTGTTCCCGCGATTTGGTCAGAGGAGGCAAAGGCGTTTATGAGAAAAGCGATGGAAAAGGCATTAATGGAAGAAACAGAGGAAATAGAAAAGGTATATATCTTTAAGCTGTCACCTTAGTTGAGGGGATGTGTGTGACAAAAACGTATACGAGCGCTTGAAAAAATAAATAAATGAATACAGTACGCTCAGCGCGACTTTTTCAAAACCCCGCGGATGAAGTTTACCGCGGACGAAAATTTGCTCAGATATTGTCAGAAAATTTTCACCACCGCGGACATAAATCGGCAGCTGAAACCGTTTCCCCCGCGGAACGCAGCGGTAAATTGCGGAGGAACGCGGCGGTCAAACACCGGTCAACGCGGTGGAAACCTTAAATTTTAAAAATTAATTACTGTATTTAAACATCAGTATACGTACGTACTGTAACATGTACTGTACATATAACTATATGTAAAATTTGTTTGTTTGTTTTCTTTTTTTGTTGTAATAAAAGTACATGTACAAATGCAGTGTATTTCTTGTTCTTCTTCTTATTATTGTGTTGGGTAATGTATAATATGTATTCGACATCAAGATAAATCATTGTCGTCGCAACTTTATGGTAGTGAGAAACTTGAAGTCAAATAATGAAAAATTCGGCATATGACATTTATGAAAAAGATACTACAACAATTTATATGCCAGCTCATGTTTCTTATTTAAAAACTTTGAAAACGTAACCCTCAACAATTTATTCAGGCAATATTCCAGGACGTCTCTTTCAATTGTCAGATGCGTTTTACTGTTTCTGTTTATTTGCATGTTGATCATAAAGTCTTATATTTTATTTGGAACATTAAAAGAAAGCGTTTATTTCACCAAAATATACATTTAATGATATTCTTGATTTATCTAATTACAGGTGTGAGCGTTATGTATATGTTTTGAAGTTTGTATCAACTGTTGAAGTTTATTTTCATTTTTGTTTTAGAAGTTTGTTTGTTAGTTCTTTTTTATTTTTTTTATAGATTGTTTTTTGCAGAATTTTGTTAAACTTGACGTTATACTTTTTGTTAGCATGTACATACATGTATATAAGGCAAACAAGCACATGGCAGTTATTTTCTAATAACTTCCATCGACCGATTTTCAAGTTAAAAATATTTCATTTCATTTTTATCTTAAGATATTATTGTTCATGGGAATAATAGTATTTGTAGACAACATGTAGTTTTAAGTACATACAATTGAACGTAATTGTCTTTGCTTTCTTGTATTTATTATATTAAGTTTTCATTGAAATTAATTCCGAGGATAATAATGTACTTTTATAATTTGTAAAAGGCAGCCTAATTATTATTTTTTTAATGGGTGAATTTGTGTCAAACAAATATACGGTATGTACAGTGTACAAAAACTTTTTGGCAAGTGTCATGCATATTTCTCATGTCCATTTTCGACGGGGTTTTTACAGTAAATAAACACAAACAAACAAGTCTACCCGTTTTTAAAGAATATTATTGCATACAAATTCTTATAGATGGTTTAAATATCTTTTTCTTTTATTTCTAAGATATGTACATGTATTTTATTTATGTCTTGTCTTGTATCACACTCATCGACCTCTTACAGGACATGTACTGTAGCGTCAGTCATCATTGAGAAATCAGCACAAATGTCCTTTTTTATACTAAGTATCATATTTATGGCTCCCATATAGTTTAACAGCAATAATACTTATAGAACCACAAGGAATAAAAAAAGTAAAGATGACAATGATAAAGGACGATTTCAGTTGTAAAAATATTGGTTTGTGGACGAATAGTTTTGTGGACGTTTATAACAAAAATATTAAAAACAACAACAAAAACAGGTACTGCTGTAATTATTTTTATTTCAAATTCCGTTCAAAATTTAACGTATAATAACATTTAAGGAGACGATTGTGGTCAATTTTCAAGTCATTGTGTTAAGAAATAATAAAACGTCTATTATTTTTGGAGGTTAATATAAACTGACCAACTGACCTTGGCGTTCCCCCGCGGGAAACGGGTGACTGATTTTATCGACGAATGAAGAACGGTCGTCAGAATTTTGTCCACGGTGGAAATAACTGAACACCGGGGATCGCGGGGGAAATTATGCTTTCATCGCGGACGAACCCCCGCGTTTGTCCGCGGTAAAAAAAAATCGTCCGCGGTGGTATCGCGGAAAAAGCAAAACCCGCAGTGAGCGTACCGTAAATATATATATATATATATATAAATGACAACTGAACTACGTTTTTTGTACAACCATCTTTTTTCTTCACCTGAAAGTAAGATTTTTACTCTTTTGTGTTTTGTGCCACTTTAAAGAGTAGATAATGCAAGTACGGATAGTGACCCCCCCCCCTCAAAAAAAATGTTTTTCATCAATAAGAGTACTTTTTGAACCGATTGAAAGAAATTGAAACTCAACAGAAATGTTAATCAGAAGACAATGTGCAGAACGCAGGTTTGACCTTTATCATAGTTAATAATGTGCTGAATAGGAAAACACATTTTTAAGTGTTAGTTTGTGGAAACGACCATGCCTATAGACTGAAAATTGGACACGTAGCATTGCCTTGTTGATCTGTACAAAAAAACTGGTATTAATCATGAACCTTTTGATCAATTTTTGCCCGCCCCTGGGGTCAATTAGTTAATATATGATAAAACACATTTCAGTCTTATTTTGTGAATATACAATGCATAAAGCTAATATATTTCACTTTTCAGTTTTATTGTGTGGTACTGTAAAGATTAGATCTTAGATATTTGGCAATAATACTTAATTGATCTTTATGTCAACCAAGCTTTTTCGTTTAGACTTTGAGGCAAGATTGATTCCGCAATATAAATACACCTGCGTATTTTTCTAAATTCGAAAATTCTTCAATTGCATGTTAAATGTTGAATTTAGCCAAAACCGGTGATTGTAGGCGTTGACGGTAGCTTGCAATTACCAATACCTTCCATGAACAAGGTTAATCAAACCAAGATTGAAACATTATTTTTTTTCTGTAAGGAATTAAGTTTCCTTCTATTCCATAGCAACAAATGACTCTCATTTAAAATAAGTTATTTCTATAGTAGCTATCAACTTTCAAAGCAAACAGCGACATTTGTAAGCAATACATGATTTTCAAAGTAGCTTTTGTACTTAACAACTAGTTTCTTTCATGCTTTTAAATTATTTTCTATAACAACAAGTGACTTTTTACAAGTTCAACCTTTTAGGTGCAGATTTGAAATCTAATATCTGTTGACCTTGATTTCGCTCTTATATCAGCTTTTTATTAATAGTAAGCAACATTCTGATTTATGCAATCAAGAGCATTTTTTAGTAAGATGAGCGATGTAAGGGCCTCATGTACCTTTTGTTGATTAAGCGCATTTGCGGTAATGACTTTATTTGTTTAACTTTTGATGTATAGAAAGTTTGGACGCTAGGTTTCAGTTACCACTACCATCCATGAACAGGCTCAATGAAACCGAAAGATTAACATTTTCAATTTGCCGTGTTGGCGATCTAAAATTAAGGTTTCTTTGTTTTATCTGTATCATTGTCACATCACTGTTGGTTATACCGTGTGGAATTCATAAAAAGTTACCCCATACACTCAATGTAAGATTTAATATATTTAATTTATTAAGTTATTGCTAACAATCTTCTTAAACAAGGTTATCGCTATCATTAATTGCGTAAATATTTTACTAAAAATCTGGAAACAAAGTGAAACAAAGTTGTACCATCGTATTTCAGTTTTAGTTTTAAAATTTAATTGTAATTAGCAAACTTAATTTCTATGAAAAATTGGTTAAAATTTAAATTTTTCTGCCGCCTTTACTAAAATTATCAAACGGTTTATTAAAAGAGGTTTTGATCCAATTATTTTAAGGCATACACATGCTTGGTGTTTAACTCTTCTTCTACAGTTGAACGCTACGCTTTCCTTTTTTAATTAATCAATTAATTAATTAATTAATTAATTTGAATCAATGCAGCAATGTCCAACTCTAAATGTAGACTGGGGCGAAACAAGAAACATTTTGGATAGCTAATATCACTCTTCCTATTATTTATTAAGTGTGGACTAACTTCGACATGTTAGAGTAAACAGCTATAACTACCACTGACGGTTCCAACGCGCGGTACCCCTCTGTGTTCCTTCACATGTTTTTAATGTCTGTATTGTTACTTGGTTTGAATGTTAACATGTCTGCCTTGTTTGATTGTCGTTTACGGTAGGTATTTTCTCACAACCTCCCATTTTACCCTCTCCCCTTTTTCACCCTTACCTTCCTTATCCCTTTAATTCCCATATGGGCCAATTTAAGTTTATATTTTATCACACATTACATGTCCCTCTCCTTTCGCTGCACTTATGTCCACACCAGGTTTTTGTTTGGTGCATTCTGTGGACGTTGCCTTTGCTTTGTTGATCGTTATTCTTGTTTTTTAATACGTCTGATCCTTGTAGATTGTCCGGCACGACTTTGTTGTTGTGTCTTTTTTTGAGTCCATTCGTTTTGATAATTCCTATTAAGGTGATTCCAGTATTTAAATTTGAATACTGTTAAATCAACCCGGGGATATGTTGCCTGCTTTTTCAATTGTCTTTTAATGTCTTGTCTGCGGATATTTATAAATCCAAAAGTGTTCATAAGGCAGTCGTCATGGAACCTTCAATGTGACACGTTCGTGCCATTCACTGAAAAGCGGCGTATTGGCCCTAGGTAAAGACATGCATGTGCCCTTAGGAGAAAGCAATAGGCGGAACTAAAATAAAATGGAATTTGAAAAGGAATCAGATGTTACGAAGCCTTCATATAACAGACAAGACGTCAAAAGACAAGTTTAAAAAAGCAGGCAACATATGTTTAAGGTGCAAAGAAAAGTTATAAATTTAAATTTCAGAGCTTAACTAAAAAGAAGAGGACAAATTTACTTCTTGCTCTTGAGCCAGAAGCAGCAGCTATATATTGCATCCACCTTCCAGGTGAGCAAAGAGCCAATATGAATGACCTTGGAGCACCAGGGCAAGTCTTTCTTACAGCAGATCTTGGAGGTGAGTTTCATTTATGTATTAGTCAAAAAAACTTGTTTGTCTGTCAAAGTGATAACATTTTTGTTTAATTTTATTACTATTATTTGTCATCTTTTTTTCCGTCGTCGACCATTTTTACAATTATTTTTTTCCACTTTTTAGAATGCAATCTATGCAATTTCTAAAAATTCTACTTTGTAAAGCTCTTATTCTTATAATTTTACAATAAGAAATATACAAATAAGTTAGCTTTATGCGATATTTTTACATATCTATGACATAAAATTAAAAAAAAAATCATAATAAAATTTTTTATTAACTTATTTATTTTAAGGACTGACTGCTGACCTTTCCGCAGTAAAAGTATTAGACGATGGTTTTCTTAAGGAGATTTGCTTATCTCAAGGAGAGCTAGCTGGTGGTCAAAATGTGAATGACGCATTCTTTCAAGCTTGCCATGATAGTTTTGATGGGAATTCGTGGAGAAAAACATTTGGTAAATCGACGCCGACAGAGTGTCTAGAAATGGAAGATGATTTTGAACAAAAAAAAGTTACAATAGGAAAAAAAGATCCAAGGCTTGAAAAAATCGTTCTTAAAGTTCCTTACACTGTTATTAAAGAAATAGACCAGAACAATATAACATTAAAGGAGACACATGATTTTATCCTAGAGGAAAACGAGATGAAGTTCAGGTCAGAATTTGTTCGAAACAAACTTTTTAAAGAAACTTGCATCAAAATGTTCGATGTTATGAAAATTGTCTTGGGATCGGATGGTCTGAAAGACTGCAGAACAGTTGTACTTGTTGGTGGATTTGCTGAATCACCAATTGTAGTACAACATATAAGACAAGCGATTGTTGAAAACTTTCCAGATGTGAAAGTTGTTGTGCCAACCTCCCCTTTTCAAGCTGTTCTAAAAGGGGCCGTTCTATATGGACATGACCCGATGATATTTAGAAGCCGTATTGCAAGGTGTACTTTTGGGGTGAAGATAAACTGTGTCTTCAATGAGAAAATGCATGATAAAGAGAAAAAGTGGCTTAACACTGAAGATAATAAATATTATTGCAAGGATGTGTTAGATGTTCATGTGGGAAAAGGTCAGTCCGTGATACTGAAAGAGCAACTTGAGGAACATAGATACAAGCCAATGTATAAGAATCAGGAAAGTGTGAAACTTTCCATTTATGCTTCAGACAGAGCCCCGATGAATAGTACAGTGGGAGGAGAACCTAAATATGTCATGTATACTACAGATGAAGGATGTAAAAAAATCGGCGAAGCAGTTTTTGAGACGTCCGATACTACACTTGGAACGGAAAGAAATCTTCTTGTCAGAATGGTGTATGGTGGAACAGAATTATCGGTTATCGTGACAGATGAAACAAGCGGCAAAGATTTCCCATTGAGCATAAAATTCGGGAACTTGTAAACTGATTGACTCTAACTAGATACAAATGCATGACTTGTGAAATAGTAAAGTTTGTTTGAAAGTAAACGTTCAATTCTGGGAGTAAGAAATTGACAAAAAAGTTTGATTTCAATTGTTTTTGGCTATTAAACTATTCTTTAATCAAGTATTTTTCATGAAAGTTTAGTTATACGGTTTCCATTTTTTTCCGTTCGATTGCCGAAAGAGTTGTACCATTGTATGTCTCTGTTATTTGAAAGATATGAATATAGTACGTTAATAGAATAAAATGTTCAAGAACAAAATATTTATGTTTCTCTCAGCAATGAATGTGTGCATGCACTTTTCGTTCATAAGGAAATATACTAATATATTTGTATACAGACTCCCCAGAAGTATTTTTTATCAAAATTCAAACAATATTTTTTTTAATCAGATATGTAGCCTTGTACACTTTAAAAACAATATAAGCTGAAAATAGATCCTGTTTTGCTATTGTGTCCTTTAAGCAGCACTTACAGTATGTATATTTACAAAATAACCATTTATCTTTACACTTTTCTAAATCCGTGTTTGTTTTATAGTTATAATTGAAAATTTTTCTAAAGTTTTAAATTTGTATTGATAATACAAATTTAGCAACATTTATCGTATAACAAATCTTAATAAAATTTTATTATCGACAAAAATTATGAAAGATTTGTGAATACAATAATATTTGACTTTGCTGAATTCGAGATTTTTTACTTGTAGAATATATTGTCGAGGCTGTGGATTTTGTTTTGAAGCTTAAACATTTGTCACGAAAAACAGTACATTTAGTTTACATATGAAACCATTCATTTTTTACAGCATGCACTGAATTTCGTTTTCTTTTGCAAGCTTTATTCAGACATTTATAAATAGTTTTAATACATTATTGCCCAAACATTATGTGGCGGCGTGTCCGAGTGGTTAACGTGTCGGACTTGTAATCTAAGGATTGCTGACCGCGTTGGTTCAAACCCTGTCAGGGGCAAGCCGTTGTTTCCTTCAGCAAGAAACTTTACATTCATTGCTCAGTACTGGTTGGTTCAAGGAACGGATTGGAAAGTGTTTTAATAAGCATATAGCTTCCAACACAATCGAACTAAAATAAATTTGTATAAACAAAAAATTTACATACCATTACATAAATGTTAAACCTAACTTAACTAATCTGTTAAACAATTATGGTGATTAAACTTGCTTAAGAAATGAAGTATAGTTTTAAAATACAATTATGAGAATATTACAAAAAACTATACCAAACATTAGCACACCAAATAATGATCAAGGTGCTGAGAATTTTGATTAGACTTTTAATTGATATAACAAATTCAATGCTGCATTCCGCATTAATTGTGCAGAAATAAATTAACATTTATTTCTGACAACACATAGATTCTTTATTTTTGTTAATACATGATACATTTTTGTACATTTACAAGCATTGTTTATATTAGAAATGGAAATTATAATATGTTTAATTGCTTTTCAATTCTCTGCACTTTGAGCCCTTCCCGTAAACTTTTCTCTCCTTTGTTGTTCTTTGCATTCATGTTTAATATAATCTTAAGAACATTTAGATAGTAAATAAATTATCTAAAATAACTGAAATACAGAGTTTACCTATTATTTGTTTGTTTATCTGTGTTTTCTGTTTTTTTCCACAGGATTCAACACATTGTTGGTCATATCTCGTGGTCATAAACCTAACCTGCTTTTCTTGATAATAACTCATCAGTAATTATCCGTAAATGACCAACTACTAAATCTACATTGCTTCTGAATCAGCAGTTAGAAACAAATTACCAATCGACTCTATGTCCGACATCATTTGTTTGAAATAACGCCTTGCCCTGGGACCGAACCATGCGACCAGTGCGCCCCCTATTGAACTTAATTTGCACCAGTTTCCTGTAAACGTTTCATAAGTTGATATATTAGTTAAAAGATAAAAGACTTCATTGACATTATGCAACACGTTCCCTGAATACGAAACTGAAATTGATATACTAAACTTGTTTTAAACATCTATAAGGATATTTCTTTAAATGTTCCGCACAGCATGTGAAACATCACAACAGTGTTTGTGGATAACCGAGCACTTACAGGAGCAGTTTTATCGCTTAAGGATTGTACAGAGGCTATGGAAAGCACGCATACCTCGTTTTCTATCTTTTTGGTGATTTGTACATGGCAATTATTACTATATTGAAGATTGATTAAGAACATATAAAACAATAAAACTAGCAAACAACTTAGCGTGAATCTTCACGAGAACTTTGTATTCCTTTAACTTCTCTTTCTAACGCATCTTTATCCTATTTCATAGTACTGTACTATCTTCTTGGAAGGATGTCCATGTTACAGTTTAAAAAAAAAAAAGGTGATGGATGTATCTCTTGCAAAATATTATAAACATTTTTCATAGTTAAACTCTATAGAAAAAGTTTTTGCGTCAGTTATTTTTAAGCACCTTTTCTATCACTTAAACTCAAATAGAATTTTTACCCCCGTGCAGTCAGGCTTTATCCCTGACGATTCAACTGTATATAAACTTGTATATATCTATGACACACTTTTGTAAAAGCACTTGATAATGGCATTGAAGCTAGAGTTATATTTTCTGGACATAAGCAAGACATTTGATAATGTCTGATATAAAGGTGTCATTTATAAACTAAAATATTATGGTATATCTGGCAATTTGTTGGATTGGTTTCGAGACTATTTAAAATGTTGACGTCAGCGGGTTGTCATAACAGACGCAATATCGTATTGGGGTGTTCTTGAGGCAGGTGTCCCTCAAGACTCAATCCTTGGTTCTTTGCTTTTTCTAATTTATATAACTGACATTGTTCAAGATCTTCAATCTAATGTTAACCTTTTCGCTGATGATACAAGTCTCTATCATGCCATTGAAAACACACAGATTGCACCTCAACAATTACAATTATATATTAAAAACATAACTGAGTTGGCAGACAAATGGCTTGTTACCTTTAATCCATCTAGGTTAGAATCACTTATTATCTCCAGAAAAAGAAACAGTTATGATCACCAACCATTCCAAATGCTTACCAGAAGAAATTGACCATAAAAACTTGGGTTTTATCTTATCTAACAACTGCCAATGGCACTTACATATTGAATATATTAATGATAAAGCATGGAAACGGGTAAACCTAATGAGAAAATTAAAATGTGTATTAGATTGTTTATCTTTAGAAATAATTTATACGCCGCTTATTAGACCGATTCTCGAATATGCTGACGTCCTATGGGAAAATGCATTTCAATATGAACTTGATCTTTTAGATGAAATACAATACGAATGTGCTAGAAAAGTATAGGGTGCAACAAGCCTTGTTTCTATAGAAAATTTTAAAAATGAAATCAGTTGGGAAACATTAGAGCAAAGACGTCATATTCACCGACTTATTTTATTTTACAAAATTAAATACGGGATTACAGCTGAATACCTGGCTTTGCCTATACAAGATCCAACAAACAAACGCTACAACTAAAGGCACTCAAATGTAGTGGTGGGGTTTATGTTAAATCAACACTCAATGAGGTTTATAGATTTATTCTATAAAGAATAAAACCTGTAACAAATAAAGTAAGTATGAGACATCACATTACAAACAAATATTTTTTAAGACAAATACATTTCACAAAATACATAATACACAATATAATACAACAATTCAAATTACAATAAAAACAATTTCACAAATAAATAAATACATATATACATACCAGGCTTTGTAAGAAGAAATCTAATGTTATAATATAAATAAGAAGCAAGTTATTTCTATAAAGAAATAACTGAAAGTAAACTATATTTTAGATCTTTTCATTTCGAAAGCGAGACAAGGAGTGGTCAGTTACCCAGAAAATATGACATTCCAGAACCAAATCAACTAAAAATAACTTTCATACAAAATCAACCATCCATCACTTAACTTGCAAAACCAGTTCAACCACCCATAACAAAAGGAACACACATAACACCACTAAAGATTTGGTTTGGCCTTTAAGGGAAGTTATTACCGTAAACATTCTAAAAAGATAACTTGGCTTAATTTAACCTTATCTACACACTCCCCTCTAGTCAAAAATGACACAGGCATTTTCTTTAACAATTATTATTGAAACCTGGATTTATAAAAAAAAATAACATTATGTTCAATTCGAAAAACAAAAATGCAATTCACTGTATATTCATGACGACATAAAAATATCATATTATTTAAGATATACTGCCCTCCTATAACTATTTTGCAATAGTTAAACAGTGAAATATAAAAAACAAGCAATTATCATAGTATTGCAAGCAATCCATAAGTCCCCTACCGGTTAGAACCCCAGCAACATTCTGATGGGCCTTTGGCCATTCAATTTTACCAATGATGAATGACATGAATGAACTTAAATCTCTTGAGTTCTAAGTTTGTCTATATCTCAGTAATGTGTTAAGTTTCCATGCCTAGTAAGGAAATTATGTTTATACAACCTTGTCATATTATTACGATGTGGGATTTTAAAGTAAATCCTATAAGGAATGAAGAAGTTGGAGTGAAAAATACCAATTTCTCGAAAACAAGATATGTTTGTAAAACATGTATGCCCCTATCGGCAGCCAATTAGTCATGTGATCAGGTTATTATGCATGACTTCTGACCCAGTGAACAAACAATTAATAAGGGTTATCTAGTATCTACTGGTCATGAATAGTCACAAGGTGTTAATTATTGTGACCCCATAGGTTGTCTGCAGCAATTTAAGTTATTACAAATCTTACCAAATAATATATGCATAAATTTTATGAATCATGTAGGCCTCATTAATGACAGCCAAGTTGTTATATTACATAAGACCTTCAAATGTGAATACCAAAAGCATTTTTAGTTTAATATAAAAATATCAACCAAGGCAACTTGAGTTGTTGAGTTATTGGTCAGAAACCGTCATTAAGTACAAGGTCAATATGACATTGACCCCTTGACCCCAAAATCAATAGGGGTCATCTCCTGGTCATGACCAATCATCATACAAAGTTTGAAGTTCCTAGGCCTAAGCATTCTTTACTTATTGATCGGAAACCTTTTTACCTACAAGGTCAATGTGACCTTGACCTTGGACCCCTTGACACCAAAAAATAAGTAAGGGTTATCTGCTGGCAATGACCAATCATCATACAAAGTTTGAAGTTTCTAGGCCTAAGCGTTCTTTAGTTATTGATCAGAAACCGTTTTTACTTACAAGGTCAATGTGACCTTGACCTTTGATCCCAAAATCAATAGGGGTCATCTGCTGGTCATGACCAATCACCATACCAAGTTTGAAGTTCCTAGGCCTAAGCGTTCTTCAGTTAATGATCAGAAACAGTTTTTACTTACAAGGTCAATGTGACCTTGACCTTCGGCACCTTGACCAAAAATTCAATAGGGGTCATCTGCTGGTCACGACCAATCATCATACAAAGTTTGAAGTTCCTAAGCCTAAGCGTTCTTTAGTTATTGATCGGAAACCGTTTTTACCCAAGAGGTCAAGGTGACCTTGACCTTTGACCCCAAAATCAATAGGGGTCATCTACTGATCATGACCAATCACTACACCAAGTTTCAAGTTCCTATGCCTAAGGGTTCTGTAGTTATTGATTGGAAACCGTTTTTACCTAAAAGATCAATGTGACCTTGACCCCTTTACCCCAAAATCAATAGGGTCATCTACTGATCATGACCAATCACCATACCAAGTTTGAAGTTCTTAGGCCTAAGGGTTCTTTAGTTATTGATCGGAAACCGTTTTTACCCAAGAAGTCAAAGTGACCTTGACCTTTGACCCCTTGACCCAAAAATCAATAGGGGTCATATTCTGATCATGACCAATCACCATACCAAGTTTGAAGTTCCTAGGCCTTAAGGTTCTTTAGTTATTGATCGGAAACCGTTTTTGCTTACAAGGTCAATATGACCTTGACCTTTGACCCCTTGACCCCAAAATCAATAGGGGTCATCTACTGGTCATGACAAATCACCATACCAAGTTTTAAGTTCCTAGGCCTTAGGGTTCTTTAGTTATCACTCAGAAACCATTTGGTCTACGGACCGACGGACGGGACGGACCGACAAGTGTAAAGCAATATACCCCCTCTTCTTCGAATTGGGGGCGTAAAAATCTAAGTTCAAGGAAACATAATTCTGGAAATAGTCTTGCTAGAGTATTTAACCTTCTCAAAAATCCCCAAAGAAAGCCCAACACGGCAAAATTGAAAATGTTGCAGGCTCGGTTTGATTGAGCCTGTTCATGGACGGTACTGGAAAGTGCAAATTACCGTCCACGCCCCCTAGCACTGGCGTAAGCAGAATTCAACATTTAAACGTGAAATAATAAAATTTTGAATTAAGAAACATCCGCAGATGTGTTCATACGGTGGTTATCATGGAACCTTCAATGTGATACTTCCGTGCCATTCCATGAAATAGATAAATACAGAATCCCTAAAGAAAGCCCAACACTGTAAATTTGAAAATGTTGCAGACTCGGTTTGATTGAGCCTGTTCATGGACGGTACTGGAAAGTTCAAGTTTCATTAAAAGCGGCGTATGGTCCCCAAGCAATAAAAAGCGTGTGCCCTAAACTAGAAAACAATTGGCGGAACTAAATAAAATGGAATTTTGAAAGGGGATCAGAGGTTATGAAGCCTGCGTATCACAGATAAGACGTCAAAAGACAAATTTAAAAAGCAGGCAACATATCTAAAGGGTGATTCAACATTATTCAAGTAGGAATATTGGAACCACCCATATAGAAAATGCCGAAAAAATGAAAATAAAAATACCACAAGCACAACAATAATGTCGAGCTGAACGATCTTCAAGGATCGAAAATATAACATCATTGATAAAATGTACGGGGAGACTTTTTACAGCCGCCACACGGCACAAATAACACGGATGTAATCATAAAATAGATTAATACAAAATCCCTAAAGAAAGCCCAACACGGCAAAATTGAAAATGTTGCAGGCTCGAAATCACAGTACACCTAGATGAACACCATCCGTCGTTCTTTCACCTTTATTACTTTGCCCTGTCCTGTTTTTGTTTGGGGTCCGCCAGGGCTCCTTACCATTGGGTTCTTGTTGCTGGGTCATATGGGGGTTGCGTTCATTGAATAGATAACTAAAGAATCCCTAAAGAAAGCCCAACACGGCAAAATTGAAAATGTTGCAGGCTCGGTTTGATTGAGCCTGTTCATGAAACGCCGCCTTTCCTTGTTGATCATATATTGATTGAGCCTGTTCATGGACGGTACGGGAAAGTGCAAATTACCGTCCACGCCCCCTAGTCATTAAGGGGTTTTTGGCCAACTTGGAATAATCCTTGATAAATCTCCTGTAACAACATGCTGTTCCAAGAAATGTCCTTAATTCAGCAACGTTCTTAGGCACTGGCCAAGAAGAAATAGCAGAAGTTTTCTCAGGATCAGTAGAAATACAATTCTCAGAGATAACATGCCCTAGATAAGAAACGGACGTTTTGAAAAATTCACACTTAGAGCCTTTAAGTTTAAGACCATGAGAAGATAAACGTTGAAAAACATTCTTAAAATATGATAAACAAGATCAACAAGGAAAGGCGGCGTTCAATGAACGCAACCCCCATATGACCCAGCAACAAGAACCAATGGCAAGGAGCCCAGGCGGACCCCAAACATAAACAGGACAGGGCAAACACAGAGCACGGACAGGTTAAACCTAACAATATGCTCCTCAAAAGTTTCAGAAAAGACCAAAATGTCATCATCAAAAACAAGACATTCATGTAAAAGAAGGTCACCCATGGCAAGTTCCGTAACTCTTTGAAAAAGTTGCACCTGAATTAACCAATCCAATTCGTAAAATCCAAGATTACCATCAGAAAAAGCAGTGTAGGACTTTGATCCCTGATCCCCTTTCAAAATTACATTTTATTTAGTTCTGCCCATTGTTTTCTCGTTTAGGGCACACGCTTTTTATATGCCCGAAAGAATTTCGGGCATATTATGTTATACCCCCTGGCGTCCGTCCGTCTGTCTGTCCGTCTGTTAGCAATTTGGTTTCCGGAGCATAACAAAGTTCCATTTGGCCCATAAAATTCAAACTTCATAGGATGATTGCCCATATTGGGTAGAACACCCCTATTGATTTGGGATCACAAGGTCAAAGGTCACTATCACCTTTTAAGTGAAAACAGTTTCCGGAGCATAACTTAAGTTTCATGTGGCCCACAACATTCAAACTTCATAGGATGATTGTCCATATTGGGTAGAAGACCCCTATTGATTTTGGGGTCACAACGTCAAAGGTCACTATCACCTTATAACTGAAAACAGTTTCCGGAGCATAACTTAAGTTCCATTTGGCCCACAGTGTTCAAACTTCATAAGATGATTGTCCATATTGAGTTGAAGACTCCTATTGATTTTGGGATCACAAGGTCAAAAGTCAAGGTCACTATTATCTTATAACTGAAAACAGTTTCCGGAGCATAACTTAAGTTCCATTTAGCCCACAGTGTTCAAACTTCATAAGATGATTGTCCATATTGGGTAGAAGACACATATTGATTTTTGGGTCAAAAGGTGAAAGGTCAAGGTCACAATTACCTTAAAACTGAAAACAATTTCCAAAGCATAACTTAAGTTCCATGTGGCCCACAGTGTTCAAACGTCATAGGCTGAATGTCCATATTGGGTAGGAGACCCCTATTGATTTTGGGGTCACAAGGTCAAAGTCACTATTACCTTAAAACTGAAAACAGTTTCCGGAGCATAACTCAAGTTCCATTTGGCCCACAATATTCAAATTTCATAGGATGATTGTCCATATTGGGAAGGAGACCCCTATTGATTTTGTGGTCACACAGTCAAAGGTCAAGGTCACTATTATTTTAGAACTGAGAACAGTTTTCGGAGCATAACTTAAGGTCTATTTGGCCCACAATATTCAAACTTCATAGGATGATTGTCCATATTGGGTAGAATACCCCTATTGATTTTGGGGTCACAAGGTTAAAGGTCAAGGTCACTATTAATTTAAAACTGAAAACAGTTTCCGGAGCATAACTTGATTTCTATTTGGCCCACAATAATCAAACTTTATAGGAGGATTGCTATTGGAAGGAGGTAATAGAAAAATACAGAATCCCTAAAGAAGGCCCAACACGGCAAAATTGAAAAAGTTGCAGGCTCGGTTTGATTGAGCCTGTTCATGGACGGTACTGAAAAGTGCAAGTTACCGTCCTAATAATAAATAATCAGTTACCGTCCTAATTAATAAATACTTTATTTAATTTATGTAATGTCTTACAAATGCTTCATTTTTAATATAACAAAAAACACTTTCGGTCATATAATGCTCCGCCTAGCGGTGCTCTTGTTATTACTTGGGGACCATACGCCGCTTTTCGGTGCTAGGGAGCGTGAGGGATGTTGCACTTATTCATTATCGCTCATGTACAGACTCAATCAAACCGAGTCTGCAATTCTTCTGTTATTTTGTTGTGATAAATGCTTCCGAAGGATCACTTTGTTTCCAGAATTTCATGGAATGGCACTTCTGCGTCACATTGAAGGTTCCATGATAACCGCCGTATCAACACATCTGCGGATGTTTCTAAATTCAAAATTTTACTATTGCATGTTTAAATGTTGAATTCTGCTGAAGCCAGTGCTTATGCCGGTCCTTAAGGTGCTGCCTCACCTCTTCATACATTCCAGGGGGGAATTTTCCTGTAAGGCTGCTTGAAAGGGGTGTCATCATTTAAAACAATTTTTTGGCGAGTCAGATCAGTACGACCAATATCAGTTGATCCCTTGGAAAATACATTATTCCAATTGCCTAAAACTTGGCGAACACGCAGAAGTTGTTGAGGGGACTGATTCTCAGTATCAATATTCAAACCAAGAGAAGAAAAATCTGCCTGTGAAGAGGGATAGCTCACACCATTAGAAACGGAATGAGAAGAAGCAAGGTTGTCTAGCACTGTGACTTTATTAACCACACAAATGTTAGATTTCGGCTCAATTTGTTTTTATTTTCCCCCCCCCCCGTGCCTCATGGCTCCTTCCCCTGTGCCTTTTGACTTTATGGGCTTAATATTCAATCATTTATTTGTTTTCTATTAGTTCCTTATCAGTTACTAATTATTTATTCTTATGTAGTGGTTTGCCTGCCCGTTCTCTGCCTTATGCCCTGTCCTATTTTTCTTTTGGGTCCTCCTGGGCTCCTTGCAACTGACGCTTGTTACTGGGTCGGTAGAAAATGCATGTAGAAAATATGCTCCGGACAATATCTGGATATTTAATCATCTCCAGTGACTTGACCTTGCAAATATTAACCTAAATTAAATGTGTCACACCTGCAAGGGGCAGGACGTGAAGTGGTTGCACACTTGGTTCAAGCGAGCGAATTGGTTGCAAACTTGACAAAATGGCGAAAACGGCGTGAATTTTTGAAACGGGTGAACGAATTTTTGCCAGGCAAGTGGGTTTCTTTGTTATTTTGAAGTTCATTAGTATGTCTATTCCATAAAGCAATATATATGCCACACTCGGTTAAAGGTTTCAGCATCCTAGATTCTGTTTTGACGAATTTATTGAAGATATAAACTGATCATGTAGATATTTTGAAACTTGACATATGACTGTTCTGGCCGGTTTTTCTCCTAATTTATTCAAATTTGGAAGTTTTGAACTGCATTTAACAATAACAAAATATGTGTCTGTCAATGTTGTACAAACGGTTTAGTTCGCAAGTCCGAAGATAACGTTCAATACATAAAAATATCTTGTTCAAGCACATTTTGGTTCCAGACTTATACTTCAAGCATTTTGGGTTGCAAACTTTTGTGTCAATAATGTGGCATGCATATTTTTAGCGAGGAATAACTTATCTTTTTTTTAAAATAATTAGCAATATTATGGCAATTATACCGGTTCATCTAATAAGAAATATATATACAAATTGTGCATGCGTGCAGATAAATCCTAACACAGGGTCTTTCAAATAGATATATAACACAATATGCTTTATTGAAGTTCAGTTGTATTTATCTTCATCATTTTTCTCCTCGATATACTTCTTTTCTTTTTACAAAGTCTTTGGACTTTTTTGTATCTTGGCATGACCTACTTTAAAGGAGGGGCGTCCGTGGCCGAGTGGTTAAGGTCGTTGACTTCAAACCACTTGCCCCTCACCGCTGTGGGTTCGAATCCCGACAGGGACTTTGGATTCTTTCATGTGAGGGAGCTATCCAGCTAGCTTACGGAACGTCGGTGGTTCTACTCAGGTGCCCGCTCGTGCCTGAAATAATGCACGGAAGGGAACCTGAGGTCTTCCTCCACCATTAAAGCTGGAACGTCGCGATATGACCTATACTGTGTCGATGTGACGTTAAACCGAAAACAAACAAACACAAACTTTAAAGGAAAAGAAGAAAAAATAGCAACAAACAGCTTTCATTATAGTTCTTTTTTGAGATTTGAAATAAATTTGATTATATAGTAGATAAAAACTATATTAACATTGACACAAGGGCATTATTCACATGTTTCTTTAAATTGTTCCTTATTATTGACCAATCGATATTTTCTAAATTCCCTTACTCGAACAATGACTTTAAGTAGTTTTGTCACATAACAGTTAATGTAAATAACCAATCGTATATCATTTATATTATGATCTAATAATCAAAACATCTTTAGAATACCAATCAATGGACATATGATGTACATCAAATCCGAAATATTGTAAACAAGCATGTACGTCATTTTAACTTTTGGTTTGTAAAAACATTTTAAGTACATGTCTAAAGCAACTGCTGATCTTTACATACGAAACAAACAAATTAAAATTTCTTGTGGTTTTGATAAACTTTGGAAATTTTGCCGAATAACATCGTATGTGTGCACATGTCCTTATGTTTATGATGAAAATAATTCACTTAAATACAACAGTACTACATGTATACGTTGGTTTTGTATGTAGTTTTCATTTTGCATTTTACATATGATGACATATTTTTAGAATTGAAGTATCAATAAATATTTTTCTATATGCCTATTATTTTTGTTTGCAGGCTTTTACTGATGATTATAGTATTGAACTGAGAACCATGTAATTTGAAACATAAAGTGCATAATTGTTGAAGAAAGTATAAATAACATTTATAACAAAAAGAAGTAACAGAACATAAATGTCAACAATTGCCATTGAAAATAGGTTAATAGATATAACCTTCTACACTCCTTTTGCAAAGTTTTACTATGGATTTCAATAGAATAAGAATAAGTTTGCAACCCAAAATGCTTGAAGTATAAGTCTGCAACCAAAATGTGCTTGAACAAGATATTTTTGTGTATTGAACGATATCTTCGGACTTGTGAACTAAACCGTTTATACAGCATTGACAGAAACATATTTTGTTATTGTTGAATGCAGTTCAAAACTTCCAAATTTGAATAAATTAGGAGAAAAACCGGCCAGATCAGTCATATGTCAAATTTCAAAATATCAACATGATCAGTTTAAATCTTCAATAACTTCGTCAAAACAGAATCTAGGATGCTGAAACCTTTAACCGAGTGTGGCATATATATTGCATAATGGAATAGACATACTAATGAACTTCAAAATAACAAAGAAACTCACTTGCCTGGCAAAAATTCGTTCACCCGTTTCAAAAAATCACGCCGTTTTCGCCATTTTGTCAAGTTTGCAACCAATTCGCTCGCTTGAACCAAGTGTGCAACCACTTCACGTCCTGCCCCTTGACCTGTAGTCATGATAGTTACCATTTGTGCTACAATCCCTCAATAAATGATGATTAAATCGTCCCTATACACATCTTCATATTTTTATCTAAACATTGACCTCTATGTGTGATATATTGACCTAAATTATATGAATCACAGCCATAGTCTTGATAATGACCATTTGTGTTAAAATCCCTCAATAAATGATGACTAAATGGTCCATATACACATCTTCATATTTTTATCTGAACCTTGACCTCTATGTGTGATTTTGACCTTGGCCGCAAGGACCTGAATCTTACGCGCGACACTCCGCCTCACAATGTTGAACATTTGTGTCAAGTAATATTGAAATCCCTCTATACATGTGGAAGTTTTGCTCCGGACAAGCATTTTTCAATGAGCTCTAAGTGTGACCTTGACCTTTGACCTAGAGGCCTAGTTCATGTGCGTGACATGGCTTCTCATAATGGTGAGCATTTCTATGACATTTCATTAAAATCCCTCCATGCGTGTAGGAGATATGCTCCGGACAAAATCTGGATATTTCATCATCTTTAGTGACCTTGACCTTGTATAGATTGACCTAAATTATATGTATCACAGCCATAGTCTTGATAATGACCATTTGTGTTACAATCCCTTAATAAATGATGACTAAATAGTCCATATACACAACTTCATATTTTTATCTGAACTTTGACCTCTATGTGTGACCTTGACCTTGGCCGCAAGGACCTGAATCTTTCGCGCGACACTCCGCCTCACAATGGTGAACATTTGTGTCAAGTAATATTGAAATCCCTCTATACATGTGGAAGTTTTGCTCCGGACAAGCATTTTTCAGTGAGCTCTATGTGTGACCTTGACCTTTGACCTGGTTCATGTGCGCGACACTGCTCCTCATAGTGGTGAACATTTCTATGAAGTTTCATTAAAATCCCTTCATACATGTAGGAGACATGCTCCGGACAAAAATTGGACGCCGCCCGCCAGCCCGCCCGCCAGGGGCGTTCCCATAATGGGGCGTTCCCATAATACGTCCCGTTTTTCAAACGGGCGTATAAAAAGCGTGTGCCCTAAACAAAAAAACAATGGGCGGAACTAAATAAAATAGAATTTTGAAAGGGGATCTGAGGTTATGAAATATAATAAACAAGATCGACAAGGAAAGGCGGCATTCAATGAACGCAGCCCCGCGTATCACAGATAAGACGTCAAATGACAAATTGAAAAAGCAGGCAACATTTCCTAAGGGTGATTCAACATTACTCAAGTAGGAATATTGGAACCACCCAACTAGAAAAGGCCGAAAAATTGAAACTAAAAATACCACAAGCACAACAATAATATCGTGGTGAACGATCTTCAAGGAGAGAGTTTCATATAAGCTCCAAGCTTTCTACTCAATCCTGAATGAAATTTATATATTGTAATATTGTCTGTAAATAATGATGAAGAAATATATATTGTTTAAACCAAGGATCGAAAATATAACATCATTGATTAAATGTACGGGGAGACTTTTTACAGCCGCCACACGGCACAAATAACACGGATGTGATCATAATATAGATAACTACAGAATCCCTAAAAAAAGCCCAACACGGCAAAATTGAAAATGTTGCAGGCTCGGTTTGATTGAGCCTGTTCATGGACGGTATTGAGAAGTGCAAGTTACCGACCACTCCCCCTAGCAACGGCTTAAGCAGAATTCAACATTTAAACATGAAATAGTAAAATTTTGAATTTAGAAACATCCGCAGATGTGTTCATACGGCGGTTATCATGGAACCTTCAATGTGACACTTCCGTGCCATTCCATGAAAAGCGGCGTATGGTCCCCAAGTAATAAAAAGCGTGTGCCTTAAACGAGAAAACAATGGGCGGAACTAAATAAAATAGAATTTTGAAAGGGGATCTGAGGTTATGAAGCCCGCATATCACAGATAAGACGTCAAATGTTTAGTATCACTAGAAACACCTCTAACAAGACAATTAACAGATATAAACTCATACGGTGCAACTGTGATAGGATGGTCATTGGTAGATTTGACTGCGTGATGCTTACAAACTAAACTGTCAAATGCTAACTGCCAAACTTTGATTTAATTTCTAAATTCAATAGTAATTTCAAAACTCTTCTGCGACAAGGGATTAGCCAGCCTGGTTTTTATGGCGATGTGATCTACAAACTTCATAAGATTTTGGGTCATGGTAATTTTTCTGCTGTTTTTACTAAAATCATTAAACGTTTTATTTTAAGACATAATGCATGTTTAGTGTTCAAAATATGATAAACAAGATCAACAAGGAAAGGCGGCGTTCAATGAACGCAGCCCCCACATGGCCCAGCAACAAGAACCAACGGCAAGGAGCCCAGGCGGAACCCGAACAAAAACAGGACAGGGCAAAGACAGAGCACGGACAGGTTAATCATCAAACGACAAACAACCCGGAACCGATTAGGAACCCAAAGAAAATAATAATAGGCCCACAAAGGGGAAGGGGACAGGAGACCGGGGGAAGGGGGGGATAATTTAAAAAAACAAAAACTAGAGGCAATGGAGAAGACACTTACCGTAGACGAGAAAACAACAAGGGACACAAGCAAAAGTGTCACCAAAACAGTATGAAACAACATAGACATACATCTGAGGAACACAGTGGGGCGCCACCTTGGAACGCTCAGCAGCATAAAAATGACTGCTGGGGAGTTTAAAAACCGGTAATTTGGTGCACCAAACCTCGCTCTTAGCCCCACCAGTGTTCCTATAAACGAGACAGATGATAAATAAAATGAATCCCCTGCTATGTGAAATTCTAACAGTTGTCATCTGTTACAAAAGGTTAAATAAGTAAAACACTAAAATGATCATGTAGAAACATATAAAAGTAAACCCAATGACCATAACAAAAGTAACTCAATGTCCTAAAGGAAGACAGAGCAACAAGAAAATCACTACAAGGGCCGGCGAAGCAAGGCAGAAAGACGAACATTAAGACAATTCAGTCCCAAAGGGTACGAACTATCCCATCATAGAGTCTCCCACTTGGTTCCGTCAGATGCAATCAAAGAGGAAAAGCGTAGTGTCCAACTGTAAATGGGCGTTTGAACACTAAACATGGCAGTATGTCTTAAAATAGTAGGGTATAACCTCTTTTAATAAAACGTTTTTAATGATTTTTAGTTAAAACAGCAGAAAAAATACCATGACCCAAAATCTTACGAAGTTTGTAAATCACATCGCCATAAAAAACCAGGCTGACTAATCCCTTGTCGCAGAAGAGTTTTTAAATCACTATTGAATATAGAAATTAAATCAAAGTTACGATTGTAAAATTTAGTAAAATATTTCCGTAATTTATGATAGCGGTAGCCCTGTTTCAGAAGCTTGCTGGTAATAAAAATGATCCGCTCGTTGAAATCCTTTACGTTGCTACAAGCTCTAGCGAATCTAATTAACTGAGAAACATAAACCCCGTAAGATGTTGCATGGGGTACGTCTCCATCTAAATGTGGATAATTAACTATACAAAAGTCAAAGTCATCTCTTTTATCATAGATTTTCGTGTGAATAGAATTGTTGTTGATAGTAATATGCAGATCCAAAAATGATGTACTAAAATTTCAAGAGTTTGTTTTATTAAGTTGTAGTTCATGTGGATAAATGTCAGACACCATTTGATCAAAATAAGGATTATCTAAATTAAAAATATCATCAAGGTATCTGGAAGTATTTTTAAGTGCGACTATAACATCTTGTTGTTTATCTTCAGAGAGACTCAACATAAAGTCTCTTTCATAGCAGTACAACCCTTTTATAGTTGGACACTACGCTTTCCTCTTTTGATTGCATCTGACGGACCAAGTGGAAGACTCTATGATGGATAGTTCGTAAAGCCCTTTGGGACTGAATTGTCTTAATGTTCGTCTTCGGCCTTGCTTCGTCGGGCCCTTGTAGGTGATTTTCTTGTTGCTCTGTCTTCCTTTAGGACATTGAGTACTTTTGTTATTGTCATTGGGTTTACTTTTATATGTTTATACATGATCATTTTAGTGTTTTACTTATTTAACCTTTTGTAACCATGACAACTATTAGAATTTCACTTGGCGGGGATTCATTTTATTTACACTGTCTCCTTTATAGGAACATGGTGGGGCTAAGAGCGAGGTTTGGTGCACCATTAACCGGTTTAAACTCCCCAGCAGTCATTATTATGCTGCTGACCGTTCAAAGGCGCGCCCACTGTGTTCCTCATATGTATGTCTATGTTGTTTCGTACTGTTTTGGTGACACTTTGCTTGTGTCCCTTGTTGTTTTCTCGTCTACGGTAAGTATCTTCCCCATTGCCTCTAGTTTTTATTTCTTTGATTACACCCCCTTTCCCCCGGTCTCCTGTCCCCTTCCCCTTTGTGGGCCTATTATTATTTTCTTTGAATTCCTAATCAGTTAAAAATTATTTATCATTTAATGATTAACCTGTCCGTGCTGTGCTCTGTCTTTGCACTGTCCTGTTTTTGTTTGGGGTCCGCCTGGGCTCCTTGCCATTGGTTTTTGTTGCTGGGTCATATGGGGGTTGCGTTCATTGAACGCCGCCTTTCCTTGTTGATCTTGTTTATCACATTTTGAGTAGATGAAAGTTTACAGAGCCTGATAACATTGGTACCCAATATAACAGGACAAGATATGTTGTTATGTGTATCAGGGACAACTAATACAGGCACAGGCAACTGAAAGTTTAATTCCGGTACAGCAGTCGGAACTTCAATGTACCCTAAAATATCTAAAGATTGCCTATTTGAAACTGAAATGTCTAAATTGATATTGAAATCTGTCAAATTCCACAGTGGCGTTCTATTTGACAATGACAAATAAAATGAGTTTGATACTGTTGAAACCATTGAGCCAGTATCAACTAGAGCTATGGCTGAAATACCATTAAATAAAATATTGGACTTATTGGAATATCCAATAATTCTATTAGCAAGTGATTGCTTCTAAATAACCGCCTCTGATTGGCCAACAACAGAGGACCCTAGTTTGGGTAAACCGCAGAAGATCCCTGTTGCCCAGCACACATGGCCCTGCTGATTTATACCCTTACTACAGCCACGCAACTGCGATTGGTATTGTAAGATGTGTTACTGAATAGTGTGTTATTAGGTGCTGTTTGAGGTGGTGTCTGATATCTGTATGTCTGTACTGGAGGTGGTGGTGTGTTCCATTGAGGCAAAGGAGTAAGTTGTGTAGGTAATGAGAGATTATCAAGTTTCTGTAAAATGGCATTAAATCTCCATCAACACCAGACTGTAAAATAGATAAATACAGAATCCCTAAAGAAAGCCCAACACGGCAAAATTGAAAATGTTACAGACTCGGTTTGATTGAGCCTGTTCATGGACGGTACTAGAAAGTGCAAGCTACGTCCACGCCCCTTAGCACCGGCTTAAGCCGAATTCAATTTTTAAACGTCAAATAGTAAAATTTTGAATTTAGAAACATCCGCAGATGTGTTCATACGGCAGTTATCATGGAACCTTCAATGTGACACTTCCGTGCCATTCCATGAAAAGCGGCGCATGGTCGCCAAGTAATAAAAAGCGTGTGCCCTAAATGAGAAAACAATGGGCGGAACTAAATAAAATGGAATTTTGAAAGGGGATCAGAGGTTATGAAGCCTGCGTATCGCAGATAAGACGTCAAAAGACAAATTTAAAAAGCACGCAACATATCCTAAGGGTGATTAAACATTATTCAAGTAGGAATATTGGAACCACCAAACTAGAAAATGCCGAAAAGTTAAAACTTAAAATACCAGAAGCACAACAATTATGTCGTGCTGAACGATTTTCAAAGATCGAAAATATAACATCATTGATTAAATGCACGGGGAGACTTTTTACAGCCGCCACACGGCACAAATTACACGGATGTAATCATAAAATAGATCAATAAAGAATCCCTAAAGAAAGCCCAACACGGCAAAATGAAAATGTTGCAGGCTCGGTTTGATTGAGCCTGTTCATGGACGGTACTGGAAAGTGCAAGCTATCGTCCACATCCCCTAGCACCGGCTTAAGCAGAATTCAACATTTAAACGTGAAATAGTAAAATTTTGAATTTAGAAACATCCGCAGATGTGTTCATACGGCGGTTATCATGGAACCTTCAATGTGACACTTCCGTGCTATTCCATGAAAAGCGGCGTATGGTCCCCAAGTAATAAAAAGCGTGTGCCTTAAACGAGAAAACAATGGTCGGAACTAAATAAAATGGAATTTTGAAAGGGGATCAGAGGTTATGAAGCCTGCGTATCACAGATAAGACGTTAAAAGACAATTTTAAAAAGCAGGCAACATATCCTAAGGGTGATTCAACATTATTTAAGTACCACCCAACTAGAAAATACCGAAAAGTTAAAACTATAAAATACCACAAGCACAACAATTATGTCGTGCTGAACGATCTGTGTTAACCTTGCATTTGTTCAGTGAAACGGTGCTCCATGTCCTTCATAGATTTTTCTACATAGGAAATAGAATAGATAAATACAGACTCCCTTAAGAAAGCCCAACACGGCAAAATTGAAAATGTTGCAGGCTCGGTTTGATTGAGCCTGTTCATGGACGGTACTGGAAAGTGCAAGTTACCGTCCACGCCCCCTAGCACGGGCTTTAGCAGAATTTAACATTTGAACATAAAATAGTAAAATTCTGAATCTAGAAATCCGCAGATGTGTTCATACGGCGGTTGTGTTCATACGGCGGTTATCATGGAACCTTCAATGTGACACAGAAGTGCCATTCTATGGAAAGCGGCGTATGGTCCCCAAGTAATAAAAAGCGTGTGCCCTAAACGAGAAAACAATGGGTGGAACTAAATAAAATGGAATTTTGAAAGGGGATCAGAGGTTATGAAGCCTGCGTATCACAGATAAGACGTCAAAAGACAATTTAAAGCACGCAACACATATCCTAAGAGTGATTCAACATTATTCAAGTAGGAATATTGGGGAACCACCCAACTAGAAATGCCGAAAAGTTGAAACCTAAAATTACCCAAACAAGCCACAACAAATAATGTCGTGCTGAACGATCTTCAGGATCGAAAATATAACATCATTGATTAAATGTAAGGGAGAGACTTTTACAGCCGCCACACGGCACAAATAACCATGGATGTGATCATAAAATAGATAAACTACAGAATCCCTAAAGAAAGCCCAATTTTAATTGGAGAAATATTTCTGGAAAATTATTGGGAAAGCCATTTCACCAGATACCTGCGAATTTACAGAAATTTTAGACTTGGGCTGGACAGACGGAATAGTATTCTTCTCAATCATACGGATTTCCATTAAAAATTCATTATAGTCAGAAGCAGAAAATAATTATGATCAACAAGATTAACAAGGAAATGACCACGCAACAAGAACCAATGGCAAGGAGCCCAGGCGGACCCCAAACAAAAACAGGACAGGGCACGGACAGGTAAATAATTAAATGATAAATCATTTGTCAAGCTTATGTCTACTGCTTGCCCTTAAAGAATCTGACCTTAAACCTGATCATAACTTTTCACATAATAATTCATTCCTAGCAGACTTCGGTACAGAGCCACCCTCAAAAGCTTTCTGCAAAGTGCACTCTAAACGACACCCAAAATCTGCTACCGATTCATCAACGCCCTGAGATGCATTGAAGAATTCCTTCATAGTTACACCTTGCCTTGAAGGTTCAGCATAATTCACAGACAACTTATGTAAAATATCATCTATGAACACAAATTCACCTAACGAAACTACCAAACGTCTAGCTGTGCCCCTTAAAGAAGATCTCACAGCTTGTATCTTTCTTAAGACACTGTACTTCATGTTGCCACTTATAATAAGAAATTTCACCTTTGGTGGTAGGGTCATCTCCAGAAAAAGGTGGAATATTAGGAGTACGTGTTAAAATTAGGGAAGGTGAAGATGGGGGAGCAGAAGGAGAAAAACTGAAAGAAGTTGGCTTTATACCTCTGCCATAACCATGCGAGGATGTCTTAGCTGGTATTCCATCCTTAACAGAGATATGGTACTTTGATGACAAAAAATTAATCATCTTTTCCTCAGATAAATAATATTTCTTCTCACCTTCTGAATCTTTCATCATTAAAAGATGCAAAAAAGAGAGGGGAAAAGAATAGACCCTGGGATTGAGCGGACAGATGAAAATAAAGTCAATAAATAAAATAAACAGAAAACAAAATGAAATAAGAGTACAAAAAATAAGACACTGAAGCGGAAATCTTGGGTAAAATAGACCAGGGAAATACGCCTAACTTATGGTGAAAAACCAATAAGTTTATTTTAAATGACACTCAATAATCAAATTTATTGATGTATTCACAAACAAAATATGAAAAGCAATTATGAATTGTTCAACGAAAAATGATACCAAAGAATTCGGTTCAGTACTAAGTTGTGACTTGTCAGTACAACCGAAGTGTTATCAGTCCGTTTCAAGTTCCTGGGGTTAACCAGTACTAAAACATTTTAATATTCAAACAGGACAATAATCACACATATATAATACACAAGTTATACTTGGGCAGATATCTCTTAAACAATTCCTGGTAAATACCAGTAGTTATTTATTAAATATTTCCTGGTTGTAACCAGTACTTACCAATTCACAAAAAAGTAGAATAATTATTTCTGGATATAACCAGTACTTAGATGACTTAAAAGAAGGGCAGTTCAAATTAAAATGTCTGGGGAAAACAATCTAAGGAATTTTATTGATCAAAAAAAAAAAAAAAAATTATTACCCTCAATAAATTACCAATTACCAGATGACTTGACACTGCTATGCCGTCCAATCGAAATAACTTATCAACCAAACAAACGCCAAAAACAAAACAAACGGACAACTCACACGACAGTACGCACTTATTTTCAATAAAAATATTTTTCTCGCGGAAATTAGTTTCTGGGGTAGTTGTAATTTTTTTAGTTAAGAGAAAAGACAAAAGAAAAGTTAGAAAATAGAGCATAAAATAATTCAATACAAAAGTTTAAACAACGGCAAGTAATTCAAGACCTTAAATTTTTCTAAATATCTTTTTCAAAGTAAACAAATAACTTAAAGACCCTAAAGTTTTCTAAAATATCTATACAAGTGTATCTATACTATATCAATTTTATTGAATTGACCCAGATTACTAAAAATAAATCAATGTATATCAATAAGACAAATAGTATTTACATGTATTTACATACACAAAAATAAAATATACACAAAGATATTCAAAAACACATAACAAATAAACAGTAACAGTATTTTCAAGAAGATTAATCAAAATATAAACTCAATGGAATTAAGTTTCTTGAATATAGTATTAACTATCCGAAATTTATGGTTTATCCGAAATTACTTTAAGAAATTTGAAAGATCGCGAAATTGTGTGACAGATTTACATTATCGATGTTTACTTAAAATAAATCAAATGACATGTACTATTTAATGTAAGAATCAAAAATTTACCTTAAAAGAAACTGAATTGAACCAAAAATTTACTTATTAATATATGTATAAATATAAAGAAATTTACCTTGTTATTAAATTTTCCAAAAAGCAAGTCACACAAAATTTGGAATATTGGCCGAAAATAGTACCGAAATTAAAAAAATAAATAGTTCTTACAAAAAAAAAGAAATGAAAAATACCGCCCAAACCAATAAAAATACACAAGAATAAAATGTCTACTTACATAATTATAAAAATCCGTAAATATTCACAATTAAAATACACAAATATCACAGTTATTGCACTTCCAGCTATTAACAAATAAAAGTTTTTTGTACATGTATCTCTGTCTTATTGTGTGGCGCGAAAGAGCCCTGATAAAATCAAAGTGCACAGCACTGAATGCGACGGATATGCAACCGGAGAGACATTTAGGCTTTTTTTTAGAAAAAAACAAACAAAAATAAAACACAAAATATATAACAGAGAAAATTTGTTCCATACAAGTTCGATATTTTTAGCAATATTTTTTGTGTCCCAATCTGATATAATTCAGGCTTTCTACTTTCAAGCATTTAAATACATAATGAAATTTATGCCTAAAAACTTGTAAATCAGTGTCCTTATCGATTTATTCCAAGAAATGATATGTAAATAGAAAAAAAACTGTCAACGAAATATTTCTAAAAATTAACTTCAAGCATAATATATTATACATGTGAGAATGTTATTTAGAATTGTTTCGTGTTATAACATAGTGGGCATATAGACAGTAAAACATAAGTCATTTGTATTTTCATTTCTTTTGGATATGTCTCATTAAAAATATTTTTGGTTAAAATCATCAGCAATTAATAGTGTATTTTTTAAGATTTTTTTTATTTACAAGGGCCATCTAGAGCACATCGTTTTTATTTTAATTTAAATGTCACCTAAGCACTACGGTGTTTAGTTGTCTTTTCATTTTCACACTAAATTCCTTTTTCAACTTGTTTGCTTCTTACAATTGTATAGAATTTCTAAAAGTATTGCATGTAAACAAAGTAAGTATCCGCTGGTTTATTACAAGCAATAATTGCCTGTCCGAAAATCAGCACAGGTGCAGCAGAATCTATTTTTAGAATAGCGAAGGTTAACTCATATCGTGACCTAGAAAAATATGTAAACAAACCACAAGAATCGGAAGTAGAACTGATATTATAACTTCCTTCAATAAAGAGTACCATAGACTACATGGTGGTAAAGTGTTGAAAAACCCTCTTGTTACATGCATTTTCAAAAAAAGATATTTATACAAACCATTGTACTGTATCTAATTTATATACAACTGCTGAATATTCAGCTAAACCCGCGGTATGAGTCACGAAAATAGTTCTTCTTTTATTAATGCGCGAGTTATTCTAGAGTCACGAAAAACTTTTGATTTGTTAATAATAATGTTTTGTATATGTAGAAATATTTATTTCCTACTTATAATTTCTTGGAACTCAGAGCTTACACCTTTATTATAGTATAATTTGCTGTCCTACTTTTTTGACAGCGGTAAATCGTTTCGGCAGTAATTTGCATATTGCGCAATAATACTACGGGACTACAACGTTTTTATCAATCATTTACTTTCATATTTTAACTTGGATAACTTAATTTGAAATTGAAAAGGCTAAATATGGAATATTTTAAGATATCCCGACAAAGTATGTGAGTTTTAAAGGATAAAATTCATGTACTATTTCGTGGGCTGTTAATCGGTTGAGGACACTGCTCGATTGTAGCAGACGAAATCCCATGTGTAGATGACTTAGCTCTGAACGCACCTGAGGGCGCGTCCGTCGCAAAAATGGATGGGATGGGGATGGGTGTGGGAGGTATACCCATGAGATGAAATATAATGATCTCTTCTACTGCTGGTCTGACAGCCGCAGATAGGGAAGGACCCAGCTGCTTGGCCTGGTCTGCTTTGCCGCAAAGCTCTGCTCTCCCTCTCTGCTAGAAAGAGCTCGCCTGGTCTTCTTCCTGTCTTTTGTCGGGGAGCCAATTTGTAGTGGTGGGGTTTATGTTAAGTCAACACTCAATGAGGTTTATAGATTTATTCTATAAAGAATAAAACCTGTAACAAATAAAATAAGTATGAGACATCACATTACAAACAAATATTTTACAAGACAAATACATTTCACAAAATACACAATACACAATATAATACAACAATTCAAATTACAATAAAAACAATTTCACAAATAAATACATTTATACATACCAGGCTTTGTAAGAAGAAATCTAATGTTATAATATAAATAAGAAGCAAGTTATTTCTATAAAGAAATTACTGAAAGTAAACTATATTTTAGATCTTTTCACTTCGAAAGCGAGACAAGGAGTGGTCAGTTACCCAGAAAATATTACATTCCAGAACCAAATCAACTAAAAATAACTTTCATACAAAATCATTCATCCATCGCTCAACTTGCAAAACCAGTTCAATCACCCATAACAAAAGGAACAAACACAAACATGAACACATAACACCACTAAAGATTTGGTTTGGTATTTAAGGGAAATTATTACCGTAAACATTCTAAAAAGATAATTTGGCTTAATTTAACCTTATCTACACAAATGACTACACAAATTAGCAAAAACTACATTGTATTTTAATTCTTTTTCCAAACTGCCATACGTGAGTGGAACAATCTATCCCTAAACATACGCAATTTGCCAACACAAACGTTATCTACAATGTTACAAGATATGTACTCCAAAATACTTTTATTATGGTGAGTGGAAACTTCAAATATTATATGCAAGATAACGCACAAAATGCAGCTCCTTTAACAATCACATTTGTCCTACACCGTTATGCGAGTGCGGAAAAATGAAAACTTATTTCCACTATTTCTTTGAATGCCCAAATTTCAACACACACACACAGACAAAAGCTATTTCAAAGTCTTATCAATTTCAACATTACACGAAATAGTCTTCTCCTTGTCAACCCAGATATATCTGATACAGATAATACCACTATTTTCAAGTATGTTCTTGTGTATATATCGGAAACAAAACGATTTCTCTGATGTAATTGTGAGACACTCTTTCTCCCCTTCTTTTAATTGGACTATTTTGCTATTTAAGGTTTTGTTATTTACAACATCACATTTGATTAAATCAGTACTTTCCAGTCATTTTTGATTGCTATATAGTTTCTTACTTGATATACATTTTTGCATCTTTAGTTTTTCCAAAATATTAATATCCTCCAGTTATCAAACTTTATAGTATGAAACTCGAAACATTATAGGAACACACTAAAATGGAGAATATTCATATAAGACTGAGTCTTTCGTGCTCATCCTTTTCCTGAAAATGAAATGATTGATTTGTACTGTATATGTATATAAGTATATGTATATATTTGAGAAATAAAAATGTTTAAACTAACTAAACACGCTAGCCGACGAAGCTATCGGGGAGTAAAGCCACAAAGGTATTTTTATCAGGCCAAACAAATAAGTACTGTAACAGTAGTTTTTCCCTCCTAAATTTCATCAAATATGATTGTTATAAGTAAGTAAATATTTTATAAAAGTGACATGTGTATGACAATTTACAAATAAATAATTTAATATAACACACAGCCCAATGGAAATATAAGTCACCTTTAACATGTAAATCATAAATAATAGTTCACATGAATTTATTATCCTACTATTCACATCATCAAAAAAGTAGTATAAATAAATAGTTGTGTACAAAACAATGTCCATATCTATTAAAATATTCGGGAAGAAATTAAGTTTATTGGTTCTCTTATCTAATGTTTTCTTTGGTTTAAATTCACTCATTGTACATGTAACCGATAATTTTCTAGCTTTGTTATGCACCAGCAGGCACCTGAATTGAATCATCGACATTTCCTAGCTATTCCCATGACACAATCTAAAGTGCCAGATGACATTCGAACCAACAGTGTTGAGACAAATGTTTTGAAGTCAGAAACTTAAATACTCGATCACAGAGGCCCCTCACTTGTTGGCCAAAGTTTGTCATAAAACTATGTCTTGTCTAGAAATAATGCAATTTTTGTTCAAGCAAATGTTTTTAAAACATCTAATTTTCAATAAAATAAAAAAAAAAAGAAAGTTGTTTTCTTTTCTATCCTTATATACTATAAATGTAGAAAAGATAGAAAGGTTCACCAGCGGAACTATCAGCAAACCTTATTTTACGTCACATATTTTTGTTTATTTTCAACCAATTTTCACAAAATAAAGTGAAATCTTCGAAAAAATGATTTTTGTTTCAAACAAAATAGGATTTTAGACCAGTTTATACGAAATAAGAATTTTTAAGCGAAAATTCACTTTTTGTCTAGGTCGGACATCGCTTGACAGTGCCGTACGACGACCAATTTTGAACATTAATTGATCTATTACCTTATGATAAACAATTGTTAGCGCATGCAAAAAAATGTAACAAGAAAGGCAAAAATCAATTATTCATTACCGGCCTAATTTAACCAAAACTTCGATAGCAAGGCACATTCAGTATTTTGGCACTAACTTCGAAAATTGTCCGTCATGTAAATAGATTGTGACACGGATTATTTTCATGTTTTTCCAGTGTTTTACTGTAATGTATCAGTTGATTATTTTCCGATAAACCACTAGTGAAATTTATAAAATGTATTTTTTACTGTAGCCGGACTAAATCTGAATGCGGATGAAAAGAATATCATTACTTAATGGAATAACAGGCAAAAATAAATGCCGTCATATGTTAAGTTTGCCTCTTTAGGAAAGAATTCGATGTCATTATATATCATGTTAAAAATGTAACAAAATTAGAGCAAATTAACAGAACTATATTTAAAAATTGATGATGATTGATGATTTGTCGACGACACAGTTTCTATAATAAGGAACGGGCAATTCCTCTGGTTCCCAGCTTAATATTAACTAAATAAGCCCGGTTTCAATCAATTAAAAAAGTAAACATGACAGACGAAAACTGCAACGTAAAACTTAACAAACCGCCGTGAATCGGATTTTGCAGGGGCATTAAGTGGTTGTTCAGGGCGCAGCAGGCATTGGAAAGTCGCATGTTATCAATCATTGCGCTGATATATTTAAACAAAGGAACATATCATCTTAAGTACATTGATGGTTGCATGTATCAAAATGCCATGACAATCCACAAATGGTCAGGTATAGGAGACGGTCGTTCCGAATTGGATACAGTGTTGTAGAACATAATATACAGTTTCAGGATGTTTAAGATAGAATCATGTGCCAAGATGTCAATTTCATTGACGAGTGCCCAATGCTGAGTGCTCATTTTCTGGAATGTTTAAAGATAAAAAGAAGTGAAAAACTTTTTGGAAGAATTTAAGTTGTGCAAACGGAAAATGTTTTAGCTGCCCCCTATCCAATTATATTGGATTGTTTTGATTTGAAAGTACATTTAAAATATTTACTACCCCTTTTCTCTCACAAAATCACGTTGAAGGATGTAGTAAGGTACACGTCTCATAGTGTCAAACTGAGTGTACTGCTGAAGGTGAAGGTGAGGGAAAACATTTCAGCAGCATATTGGCACCACTCATATTATTTCTCAAAATTGGTGTACCTGTGATTCTTTTAAAGAATTTGTATGACACAATTGTAAGTGGACTTAGAGGAGAAGTAACTGAGTATCTAGTATAATTATTTAAACGCCAGTTGTAACCTTTCTAACCATACAGAAAAGAATTCCACTAACTTAATGCTTTGAGGCATATTATGCCTAAGAAATCAATATATTTAGAACTGAAAAAGTAATTCACTGTAATTATACGGATTACTGGCAGAGCTTTAGTTACAAAAATAGTTCATGTGTATTGCAAATGTGTATTTCTTTAAAAACAAGATACGAAAAAAAACAACGTTTTTGAGAAATAAAATTTATAGCATTGAAGAGGCATAATGGGCTTTCAAAACAAGTCTGAAGATGTTTAACAAGTACACACATACTTTATTCATATACCATTAATTGTTTAAATTCCTTTTTTCAAAAGACAATTTTATCAAGCAATTTCTCAAACTAATATATTAAATGAAACTTGTTTGAACATATCCATTTTTCATAACATATTTTTCAACTAGAAGAATGTCCATTAAAGGTTGAAACATTGTTTTTATAAAAAACTTTGTTTCATGTTTTTGTTTATAATCAGTACATGCATATTTATATATTATATCATATAAAGCAATTAAAGTACTTTCTATTTTAGTGTATGACACTCGCCAGAAACGGGATAAAGCATTGACACGGCTAATCAAGTTAACTTCAAATATATATTTTGACTCATATAACATGTGTCAAAGTCAAAAACTCTTAAAGAAACATGTTTATTTCCCAAAAACTCCTTATTTTTGTAATCTTGTAACACTTTCTAAAAACACTTTTTTCCATTTACATTAACTGCTATTTGCTTCTTTTGCACTGTTGACAATTGGTGTAAATATAGTAAATTCGTTTTTTGTATGAAAGTAAAAATAATAGTTTGTTTATATTTTGCTACATAAACGACTTGTAACTGCACATTTCGCGCTGTTTTCTTAAGTTGTTTAACATCTAACATGTTCTTAATCCAATCTTAAAACATAATTTAACTTATATCTGATATTTCTAAAGAATTAAATAAAGTGGCTTTTTGAGAAATAACGTGCCTTAAGGATTTACCTAAAACATGAAATTTCGGTCTCATATCAAATCCCACACCATAACATGCTATGGTTTTTAGCTCGACTATACAAAGTATACTATATATAGAGCCATCCTACTCACGCCAGTGTTCGCGTCCAGATTTTAGATTAAAGTTTTGGTGCAGAAAAATAGTTTGTATTATAACTTTTTCATTTCTAAAGGTATCAACTTCAAACTTCCAATATACGTATGTTCATTATTATCAACCACATCTTCTGTGAAAAGGCTCATAACACTAGAAGCAATATTTTCAGAATTACAAATGTATCTCCCCTTAAACTTTCTTTAAAAAATATTATTCTTTAATTTTATTTCTTAGTTTCTTGGAGGATCAACTTCAATATATGTTTCTTATCATCAACCACATCTTATGTGATAAGGTTCTTAACTCTTGCTCAAATATTTTAAAACTTATCTCCCAATGAACTCTTTTTCTGAATAAATGTTATTTTTACTTGGCCTTCTTTGTTTATTAAGGTATCAACTTCAAACTTTAAATATATGTTCATTATCATTACCCAAATGATGTGTGACAAGATTCATAACTCTAGCACACATTTCATTCAGAATTATGGCCTTTGAACTTAAAATTTATGTTAAAAATGGTATTTTTTACTTAAACATTTTCATTTCTTAAAGTTTTCTACTTCAAACTTCAGATATTTGTAACTTATTATCACCCACATCATGTGTGACAAAGTTCATATCTTTAGCATGAATATTTCAAGAGATATTTCCATTTAAACTTATAATTATTTTACATAAATAAACACAACATTAGGAGAAGCTTACAAGTGGCAGGATTTTTTCTTGTCTGTAATATTGAAGCCTTCAATTATCCATCCATGGTCACTTTTCAGGAAAACATGTATAAAGTCTTGGTGTAATTTTTTTAACTGAATATAAGAAACATTAGTTGTAACCTTATATTGTTCACTGTTGGGTAATGTAAACACTTAATGAAAAGTAACCTTCTCCATTTTAACCTTACGACTTTATTTCTGTCTCTGTCATTGGATTTCCTTTTATGTTTGTATTGTTCAAATTATATTTACATTCATATGTTTTAGCACTGACTATTTCTGATGACACCTGCGTTGACTTTGATTGACTCTGTTTTATGGCCTATGATCATGCTGTTTAACGCTGTATTATACTGCAGTGCATTTGGATTGGCATTTGCTCCACGGTTTGTTGGTTTAAGGTATTTATACTATGTCTAAATTTACTAGCGCAGGAGTGATTAATATTGTTTTTGATGTTATTGATTTGTGCACCATCTATGTTACATTAAAGACAAACACTCTTAATCTGTCTACAGCTTCCCAAATTATTGAATAAAGTTGAAGGTCTTGATCACCATCATACACAGATACGGCAAAGTGGGAGCGAAACCCTGTCACTTCAAACAACACAAATTGTAATACTTGACTTTCTAGTTATTGTTCTTTTGTTGCATTTCGCAACACGTGGCAGACATAGCCCTTCAGGCCTACATTATTGAGCCCCGCAAACTCAATCCACCATCCTTACATATCTGTGTCACTTTGTATGGCCAGTTCATCCAACATTTTCCCGTCAGTTTATGCATCTAGTTGTAGCATTTTCGCCTGCCTCTTCTGACGTCCGTTGAAAGAAAACTTAGCCAAAGCCTGAATTTTGTTTCACTTTTTTGTATTGAAGGAGAATTGTCTTAGAGGGTAATATAATATTTCTTGGTTGTCTGAATTCTTGATATAATTGCGGCTTCCTGTAATATCACCTCAAACACACATTAACCACTTCTTGTGACAACCTTCTATCGCATAGTTTTTTTAATGATTTAAGAACTCAATGTTGCGTAAGTTCGACCATATCAATGTTTGCCATAGGTATAAATTTTAAGATATTTTCAACTGATAGTGATGAACATTTTGTCTCATTTTTGGGTGCAAAAACTTCAGTTCTTGTTTTGATTTCTTCAACAATGTGTTCTTTTTTGCCCAATTCCTAGTGCCATATTCCTGCATTTCATGTACATCCGTGAGGTGTCGATAAGGGAGGTAACTTTCTTTCATATAATGGACCACAGTATTCCACTATTTCCCCCTGCAATTTTCAGGGTCTCGATTACATAGTGTCTGCTGCATAGTATGTTACATTTTGTGTGACCTTTACACCTTCACACATTGGTATGCACTTAACTGACTGTATCAATGATGTTCTCCTTGTCAAATGTGAACTTCTGACAAAAAAATACACTCTAATGATAAAAAGGTAATATATATATATATATATCTTGGTTGTAACTAACCTTTTGAAGTTTATAACAGGGACACCGAAATGAAAAAAAAAACTTTTAAGAAATAAAATTTATACACTTTTGGGTGACAATGTGCCTTAAACATTAAACAATCTAATAGGCGTCCTTACACAATACGGTACATGTATCATTAGATAACATTAAATTTTGTAAACATGACATATTTATGGGAGATTTCTTCATATCATTTTCTATTATCTATTTTATCTGAATTCCTTCTATCAAGTCAAAAGATAAAAAAGAAGGTTAATAAAGGGGACTTAACTTTTTAATCCACGATACCATATTTTTTGCATTCCTAATTCAACTATATTTGGATTGCATTTTGCGAACGGCGTATTTCCTGTTTATAGTCATTATATTAATAATTTAAGTGCATCTGTGATTTGGTGATCATAAGTAAAAGCTTTACGTTATATAACTGCATGGGTTTCAGATTTGAGCTATAAAACAAACATCATTTATAATTAAATCCGTTAAAATTAATGTTGCCCCTAGAAATTGGCTATAATATATTTTTTTAGATTTGAGGGAAAGGAAGATCCAGTGGGAGGAAAGATACACCTTCGTGTTTTGCCATTGGTTCTGCGCTGCTTAATAATGTCATAGATGCATTCTGTGAACTTCACATTGTCTTTATTATCTTGAGCAACATTTGTTTGTGAATTGCAAATTGCATGGGCTTCGTCAGCTGTTTTTAATTTTTCAAAACCTTTAACTGGTTTTCTCAAAGAAAGAAAATGTGGTTAAAATGATAAGGTATTGAAAACGGGATGAAATGATGTAGTCAATAAAAACAAAAGATAAAATGATGTAGTCAACAAATGCGGGATTTTAGAAAAGAAATATAGCTATTTTTATTACCCGTATTTTAATGGAATTATATTGTAAAACAATCAATCTCTATGTACACGATTTGGCCCCTTGTTTCTTCGAACCTGTGTTGTATTGTGCACTTTAAGATTAATAAGTTATACATATTTTATATAATTTAAATGAATGACAACACAGTTTTGAGCATATACATGTATTTACTTTATAATAAGAACATTAAACATGACATAATTTAGCAATATAGATTCAAAATGCATTGGGAGGTTAAAATATGTTAAAAATAATTAATTACAGTTTTATATATAACTCCAAGTGCGTGCATATATATCAATTATGATGAAAATGTATATTTATGATGTTGACATTTTTATGTGGATACTTGTCATTATATATACTGGTCTGAAAACCCAGTTTGGATTTAACCAAAGACGTTGTACACTTATGTAATAATAAAATGTAAAAATCAGTTGTGCCTTTTCTTTTACTATACGACACGTGAATGAGAACTTATCTTCCGTTTGTTAATATTTTATAGTATGTAGTGCCTTAAAATAGTGACTGACTGACTGACTGACTTACTACCCTAATGACTGACTGACCGACGGAATCAACAAAGTATATAAATAATTAACTGAATTTTTCAAATGTTTGACGAAACAGAAATGAAATTAACACACAAAATCATTATAAAGCAAGCTTTGAAGTCTCTTAAAAGAAAAAAAGAGAATAATGTATATTGGGTATGTATATTGGATAAGGAAACATTACTGATGTTTTAAACCTGTTTAGTCTAGTGCATGATACTTTAATTTTGCCTATAAAGCTTACAATAGAATTTAAAGAAAAAGTTGAAAATGTATAGATGGTAAAAGAAAAGTGTTCTACATCAAAAAATGCAAAACACATGGATCGTTTCTATACATCTTACGACATAAACTAAACAATTTACCATTTAGATATTAATATTCAAAGCGCACATTCTGTATCTGAAATGACACGCGCCATATACTTTATGCAATTGTAATATTGGTTGTCATTAAAAAAAAACCCTGAACTAATGAAATAAGTGCTGCATCAAGCTTGAAAAATTATACCTTATTTGGCCATTTACATTTTCTGCTTTTGTAGATCCTAGGGTCTGTGATCTGTGACGCAAACTCACCACTAAACGACAAATGCTCATGAAAAAGCTAATTTCAACCGAACCTGCACAATTTTAAATTTTGCCATTTTATAGGGATCCTTTTCCTTTTTTAAAAAATAAAAAAACAAGTATTTTCCTTTGTTCCTTTTTGTATTTAAGCTATATGCCAAAACAATGGGACATCAGTCAGTGAATCCAAGTTAAAGTAACGATTTTAAACCATGGAGTGCGCAAAACGCTAGAAAACCCGTTGTTGTTTAGTTCCTTATCATTTTAAGGTATTGCTTATTGGTAAGTCATCGTACTACATCTCAAAATGTATTTCTATGTGTGGTGTTTAACTTTTCTGATTTTGTAAAACACTATTATATCTCTTTACCCCTTTTTGTTTATTTTTTTTCCTTTTCTTTTAATACTTTAGCATTGATTGGAGATCTATGAAATCTTCAATATTAAAAGATATAAAAATTTCACATAGGACAAGAAACAGGTGGTGTATAAAAAAACTTATTTGCCTAGTTATATCGTAATCTGGACATCAATATGATAATATTATAGGTTTATCTTTCAAATTGTCTAGTTAGATAAAGATTCAATTTTGTGCTCTTAATTGACGACAGAAACTTTGATAAACAACAAGTCTCAACTTTCTTTTTTAGATTCATACACGGCTTTAAGAAACTTTATGAATGGAAGTCGTAAGTATAAATTTCTTTTCTCGTGTTGGATGATATTCTCATGTATAAAAATTGCAAGAAGCCTATTTGGAAGTTTAATTCTTTTGTACTATTTTATGGCGATATTAAGCAGTAGTGTGAGATTTATAAACAATTTAATAGGCGTTATTTTTCAAATTTAATAATACAAAAATGCTGTTATTCCTACAATTATACGTGATTCAGCAAATGAATTAAATATATTTAAAGCTCAAATATTATGCAATTTTCTAAATTGTGTCTATGTCCATGTACATTTGATTTGTCAGTTTACTTGTGATAAAATTGATAGGAAGGTCATGGGAAAGTCACATAAATCTTATACTGGGCAATATTACTTTATTTTAATGGGCAGGACACTTACCTGGGCGTTATAGACTTTCATGACTCGGTCGCAATTTTCAGTTTGCAACCATTTCTACCGCTTGAACCAAGTGTGTAACCACTTCATGTCCTGCCGCTTGTATATATGCAATCCTGTGTACTTGTATTTTGATTGTCTTTTGTACAGAGAATTAAGAAAATATACATTCTTCATTTAGAAAATACTCCGCCCGTGGAAAATAATTAAAAGTGACTTCAATCATCCGATCCACAAATATTCTTAATTGCTTATGAAGTCCTGCCTGCTTCAATTTCTCAAGTATACACACATTTCTTATATTGTCAGAGTATTATTCAAAAACCGGATCTGGTTGTTGCCATAGATTTTGGCAGTACATATAGCGGATATGCTTGGCAATGGAGGACAGATTTTCTAAGGAATAAAGGAAACATCGAGTTCAATACTAACTGGGGAAGCGGGGCATTACAGGTATTTTTCTTTTTTCTTATAGCTTAATGTCACTAGTATATTACAACTTGTCTCCAAATGTCAATTAACTCAGTGATTTACTAAAGTACATTTTATTTCAAATATTCAGGTTATTTTCAAATCCGGTGTATAAATCGTTTTGTCCTCTATAGACAGAGTATCATACTGTAAAATATTTGTATTACAGTGACATAATGTCCATTTTCTATCGTGTAGTGAAAGTTAGTAAAGTAGTTGTTGAACCACAAATTTCACATATACAAATTCATCTCATGTGTGAAAAATGTGTACGAATTCCTAATACACTCGTTTGTGTTACAAATACGGTCGGGGGATCCTGGGATCTGGGACGCCCGACATCCGGGATCGTATTAGATATAAACTATAGTTGTGTTGATATTTGTCGTAATAAAGGCAATAAAACGTTAAGTTGTTTTTGACAGGTATATTGATTTTAACTTAAGATTGAAATATACTAAGAGCTATATAAAAAACATAATTGAAATGCAGAAATCACAAGAAATCTTCAAGTTGTTTCAAATTGTAATAATTCACATTGATTTGTTGGAAATACTAAAAATATATTTTATTCAAAAACATATTTTGTGATAATGTACAAATACCTCGTCTTTTATATTAATGTTTTAGAATTTACGTACAGATACAAGTAGATACTTTAACAAAAATATTGTAAATCAAAAATATATCGAAACTGTCAAACATCAAACAATAAAAGAAACTCCGTCAGAAAAAAATGTACAAGTTAATAATCATAATAATTTCCATTTTTCACTCGTATACATTTGTAACGTAAGACATTCCCCTCTGGATAGATCACTAGTGTTATGGTGGCGTTCGTTGCCAATATTCTAGTCTGATACCTTTAAAAATGCGGGCATGTATACCTGACAGTTTTGACTGTATCTGTGCACTGCAAATGTCTCTTAATCCAATCTTAATATTGAAGGTTCTCGGTTTACATATAGATCTAATCATCTGAACTAACATAAAAAAACCTAATTTACAAGTTCGTAGCATCCATTGCATATAATACATAAGCAAGTTTGCACACTTATAGATAGTTAGCTGTATCTTTTTCCTTTCATTTGATTAGTATGATTGTACTATAGATTAGAACTTCATTACTACTTGTACATAAACAAAACTGTATTTGACTTAACAAAATCCAAATTAAACTAAAACAATTAATGTGAAAATGTTATGTTACGTGGTACTTTTCAAATTTAAAGTGACTAAATTAAATACCCATGCTTTTTAATCGTATCAAGCAAAATATGAAATAGAATAATGATTAAAGTAGTTTTGGACTTTTTATATAATTTACTCTCATTAACATAAGTCATAAAGACGTTTGTGAGCCATGATTGTATAAGTTTCATGATAAAATAATTAAAATCTAATGTAATCAATAATTAAAGTTGTTAACTAAATATCCCGTTTTCATACCATAAATTTTTAAAGGGATTTTAAAGAGAAAATATTCGTACATTTTACAAATATTAAGGCAAAACCTAACTATTGTCTGCCAATGCTTAACTGCAGTATAAGTAGCTACTAAGCGCACATGTTGCCTGTGGCTAAAGGCATGTTTCAGTTTACAGCCTATACACATTGTACAATGAACAATTTACAAGGCGATCTCCTATTTTTAAAAGTCGTTAGACAGGCCTAAATTACCGATTGTGATGTAAGTTTTTGGGTCGTTAAACAAATCACAGAACAGAACAGAACTTTTATTTCTTTGATTTGTACATAGTACATTATCATATACATCATATAATTTCAGTGTAACAAATACATTTCAGTGCGAGCAATCAATGTAATAATATAATAGACAAAATTGATGCTTATATTCAAACATATTATGTTGTTAAGCCTCAGTTTAACGAGGATGAACATATCAACAAGTATTATATAAATAACACATGGGCTTGTGGGTAACAGTAAAAATATCATCCTGAGGAAAATACTGTTACCCGAGGCGTTTTAAGTGTACTTTAGGCCTACTTGAGAAGTTTTCTTTTTCTTTTGATTCTTTATGCGAGTGATGATATCTACAAATCATAAACATACAATAAGCTAGGTTTTGTTTAGAAAACAAAACACTCACCCTTTTACACGGTTATGATCTGTGAAATTTGATCCTTCTGTTTTCAGAATATTCTTAGCATGGTTTTTGACAAAATAACGATGATATCCTATGTCTGTCAACCATCTCTGTAGCGTTTCACTGATTAAAATTGTTAAATAATCCTTTGTTGCATGCTTAAATCGTCTGCATGTTCCAGTTTGACAATTAATTATTTACGTTGCAAGTACTTTTTCAATTCTTTTTCCAATTTTAGCTTCATAAAACTACAACCTGTTTACTTCTTAAAGCAAATGGAGATGATGAAAGTGAATACGAAATTGATTCTTTTGGATATAAGGCTGAAAGAATATATATAAACATGTCCAAAGAGCACGAAAAAGAGAAAAAGAAAAACTTAGACAGAGGCGATGAAGACAATTCACTTGAAAATTTTTATCTGTTTAAAAGATTCAAACATCTTTTGTATACAAAGGTAAGTATGAACAATTGAAAGTAAAATTTTATCTATCAATTTTTTTAAGCTGTTTAAATTAACTTAAGTTCTTAACCGATGTCCTCATTTTGCGATAGAGAGACTTTTAAACTTATAAAAAATGAAATGATATTAATTATTAGAAAAACAATTCTTATGTATCTCAGTATTTAACAAATTTAACAGCGTCAAGAAATTTGACATCGTTGTGTGAAAAAATGACCATTTGGTAATTCATGTTAAGTACAGAAACATGTATGTTACCATTATGATAACAATTGTAGTATACAGATTATTATATATTAAATACAATAACACCAAATATGGACATTTTTATAATCAAAAATCAAGCTTGATTTATTTGGTGTCTGCATATAATAAGTTTAAATCTTTCAAACACTTCCTGGAATTAATATGAGTGTACATTATACATACAGGGAGGTTATTTCGCTGTATTCCCCCAAGTCGATGGCTTTCTATTACAAAAGGCAATTTTAAAGTAGAGACTGCATGTACGGAAAAAAGTTGTTGGTTTTTTATAATGAACTTTTCTCTCTCTAAAAGTAACATGATAAAATTAAAATTCTAATAACATTTAAATTCTAAACTAATCTGAACAAAGTATGTAATAAATATGAGTGACTTTTCTAAAAATAAAATAAAATCGTATTTTCAAGGAAATTGATGACAAAATGAAAGTAGAGGATCAACTTGATAGACATTTCCCACTATTTCACGTTTTGTCAAAATTCCTTAAAGCGTTGAAGGACCACTTCATAAACAATCTAAAAGAAAAAGGACAAAGAGTCAACTTAGACAAAACACTTTGGGTAGTTACTGTTCCCGCGATTTGGTCAGAGAAGGCAAAGGCGTTTATGAGAAAAGCGATGGAAAAGGCATTAATGGAAGAAACAGAGGGAATAGAAAAGGTATTTATCTTTAAGCTGTCACCTAAGTTGAAGGGCTGTGAAACTACTGTGTATGACAAAACATATACGAGCGCATAAAAATTCAATAAATGAAAGGAAAAAAATATATATCTATCTAAAGAGCAGATATTGTAAATAGGGATAGTGACCCCCAAAATGTTTTTCATCAATAAGAGTATCTTTTGAACCGATTGAAAGAAATTGAAACTCATCAGAAATGTTAATCGGGAGACAATGTGCAGAACGCAGGTTTGACCTTCATCATAGTTAATATTGTGCTTAAAAGGAGAACACATTAAAGTCTTAGTTTGGGGGAACGACCATGCCTATAGTTTGGAACTTTGACAGTAGCATTGCCTTGTTGATCTGTACAAAAAACTGGTATTAGTCATGCTCTTTTGGTCAATATTTGCCCGTCCCTGGGTTCAATTAGTTAATATATGAGAAAACACATTTCAGTCTTATTTTGTGAATCTACAATGAATAAAGCTAAGATATTTAACATGCAGCATTCACTTTTTAGTGTTATTGTGTGGTATTGTTAAGATTAGATCTTAGATATTTGGCAATAATACTTTATTGATCTTTATATCAGCCAAGCTTTGTCGTATAGCCTTTGGGTCACAATTGACTCCGCCATATAAAAACACCTGCGTATGTTTCAAAATTCAAAAAGAAATCTTCATTTGCATGTTTAATGTTGAATTTAGCCAAGACCGGTGATTGAAGGCGTTGACGGTAGATTGCAAAGCTTGTTTTTTTTCTTCAATTTTCCGGTTTTGGTATTCTGTAAGGAATTACATTTCCTTCTATTCCATAGCAAGAAATGACTCTCATTTAAAATAAGTGATTTATATAGAAGCCATCAACTTCCAAAGCAAACAGCGACTTTTGTGAGCAATATGTGATTTCCAAAGTAACTTTTGTACTTAACAACTAGTGACTTTCACGATATAAAATTATTTTCCATAGCAACAAGTGACTTTTTACATGTACAATCTTTCAGGTGCAGATATGAAATTTATTATCAGTTGACCTTGAATCCGCTTTAATATCAGCTTTTTATTAATAGTTAGCAACGTTTTGATTTATGCAATTAAGAGCTTTTTTAGTAAGATGAGCGATATAAAGGTATCATTTACCTTTTTTGATTAAGTGCATTTGCGGTAGTGACTTAATTTTCTTAACTTCTGATGTATAGAAGGTTTGGACGCTAGGTTTCAATTACCACTACCATCCACGGACAGGCTCAATATAACCGAAATATTTGCCGTGTTGGCGTTCTAAAATTATGGTTTATTTGTTTTCTTTATATCATTGTCACACCAGTGTTGGTTAAACCGTGTGGAGGTCATAAAAAGTTACGCCATACACTCAATGTAAGATTTAATATATTTAATTAATTTATTACTAACAAGCTTCTTAAACATGGCTATCGCTATCATAAATTGCGTAAATATTTTACTAAAAATCTGGAAACAAAGTAAAACAAAGTTGTACAATCGTAATTCAGATTTAGTTTTAAAATTTAATTGCAATTAGCAAACCTGATTTCTATGGATATGTGGTTTACAAACTTCGTAGAATCATGGGTCATATTAATTTTTCTGCCGTCTTCACTAAAATTATCAAACGGTCTTTTAAAAGAGGTTATGATCAAATTATTTTAAGGCATACACCCAAGCGTTTAACCCTTTTACAGTTGGACGCTACGCTTTCCTCTTTTAATTACATCTGACGGACTAAGTGGGAGACTCTATGATGGCCAGTTCTAAATTCCCTATGGGACTGAATTGTCTTAAAGTACATTTTTGTATGTCTTCTGTCTTGCTTTGACGGGCCATTGTAGGTAATTTTCTTGTTGTTCTGCCTTCCTTTAAGGCATCGAGTACTTTGGTAATGGTCATTAGGCAGTACCTTTGTCTTAATATTTACACAATCTATGTGTTTTATTTATTTTGTCTAACATATCAGCAACAAAACAAAGTTTGTTGTGATAAATGTTAAATGTTTCTTAAAAAAGATAAAAACAGAATCCCTAAAGAACGCCCAAAAACGACAAGAATATATATTTTACAGGCTCTGTTTGATAAAGCCTGTTCATGGACGGTACTGGAAAGTTCAAAGTACCGTCCTCGCTCCCTAGCACAAACTGAAGTAGAATTCATCATTTAAAACAAAAATGGTGAAAATTTGAATTTGAAAACATCCACAGATGTGTTCATACGACAAACGTCACGGACCTTCAATGCGACATGTTCGTGCCATTCAATGAAAATCGGCGTATTGCCCCTAGATAAAGAAATGCGTGCGCCCTAAGGATTAAACAATTGTATGGAATTTTGAAAAGGGATCAGAGGTTATTAAGCCTTAATATAACAGACAAGACGTCAAAAGACAAGTTTAAAAAAGCAGGAAACATATATTTAAGGTGCAAAGAAAATTATTAAATTCAAATTTCAGAGCTTAACTAAAAAGAAGAGGAAAAATTTACTTCTTGCTCTTGAGCCAGAAGCAGCAGCTATATATTGCATCCACCTTCCCTGTGAGCAAAGAGCCAATATGAATGACTTTGGAGCACCGGGACAAGTCTTCCTTACAGCAGATCTTGGAGGTGGGTTTCATTTATGTATTAGCGAAATACACTTGTCAGTCAAAGTTATAGCATTTTTTGTTTAGCCTTATTACTATTATGTGTCATCTTCTTTTTCATCGTCGACCATTTTTCCTATTTATTTCTTTCACTGTATAGAACGTAAGCTATGCAGTTTCTAACAAATTCTACTTTATAAAGCTCGTATTCTTATAATTTAACAGTAAGCAATATACAAATGTATTAGCTTTCGGCGATAATTGTTGCATATCAAAGACATAAAACTGAAAAAAAAATCATAATAAATTTTTTATATATTAACTTATTTATCCATTTATTCTAAGGACTGACTGCTGACCTTTCCGCAGTGAAAGTATTAGACGAAGGTTTGCTTGAGGAGGTTTGTTTATCTACAGGACAGCTGACTGGTGGTCAAAATGTGAATGACGCATTCTTTCAAGCTTGCCATAACAATTTCGATGGGGATTCGTGGAACAAAACATTTGGTAAATCGACGCCAACAGAGTGTTTAGAAATGGAAGATGACTTTGAACAAAAGAAGGTTACAATAGGGAAAGAGGACCAAAGGCTTGAAAAAATCGTTCTTAAAGTTCCTTACACGATCATGAAAGAAATAGACAAGAACAATATAACATTAAAGGAGACAAACGATTTTTACCTAGAGGAAAACGAAATGAAGTTCACGTCAGAACTTGTCCGAAACAAACTTTTCAAAGAAACTTGCGCCAAAATGTACGATGTAATGAAAGAGGACTTGGAATCGAAAAAATTAAAAGATTGCAGAACAGTTGTACTTGTTGGTGGATTTGCTGAATCACCAATTGTAGTACAACATATACGCGAAGCGATTAAGAAAAACTTTCCAAATATGAAAGTTGTTGTGCCAACCTCCCCTTTCCAAGCTGTTCTAAAAGGGGCCGTTCTATATGGTCATGATCCGATGATATTTAGAAGCCGAATTGCAAGGTATACTTACGGTGTTGGGATAAACCATGTCTTCGACGAGAAAAGGCACGATAAAGAGAAAAAGTGGCTTAACACTGAAGATAATAAATATTATTGCAAGGATGTGCTAGCTGTTCATGTGGCAAAAGGTCAGTCTGTGATACTAAAAGAGCAGCTTGAGGAACATAGATACCGTCCAACGTATAAGAATCAGAAAAGTGTGAATATTTCCATTTATGCTTCAGATAGAGCCCCAATGAATAGTACAGTGGATGGTGAACCTAAAGATGTCATTTATATTACAGATGAAGGATGTGAGAAAATCGGTGAAATAGATGTTGAGATACCCGATACTTTACTTGGAACGGAAAGAAATCTTCTTGTCAGAATGGTGTATGGTGGGACAGAATTATCGGTTATCGTGATAGATGAAACAAGCGGCAAAGATTTCCCATTGAGCATAAAACTGATCTAAACAGATGCAAACACATGATTTGTGAAAGAGTAAAGTTTGATTGAATATCAAAGCAAATGTTTAATTCTTGTAAAAAAAGAAATTGACAGCAAATATTGTTTTCAATTGTTGTAATCGATTCCCGAAAGGGTTGTAATATGTCTCAGCTATTTTAAACATTTGAATATGGTACATAAATAGAATAAAATGATACTGAACAAAATATCATGCTGCTATTTAAGAGGGGTTTTATCCCTCCAGCAATGAATTTGTGTATGCACTTTCTGTTCTTAAGGAAAAACACTAACATATTTCATTTTATACAGACACTCAGAAGTATTTTTTATAAAAATTCAATCAATTATTGTTTAACCAGATACAAAGTTTTTTACTCTTAAAAACAAAATAAGTTTGGAAGGTAAGCCTCCTAACAAAATAGTGAAAAAAAGAATCCCTAAAGAAAGCCCAAGACGGCAAAATTGTAAAATGTTGCAGGCTCGGTTTGATTGAGCCTGTTCATGGACGGTACTGGAAAGTGCAAGTTACCGTCCACGACCCCTAGCACCGGCTTAAACAGAATTCAACATGCTGGGACTTTAAAAACTTCATTTTAACGTGATTTGAGTAAGTTTGATAAATTTGATATTTTGTCAATCATATGGCTTAGTATTCGTACACTATATTTGTGAAAAGAGAATACATGTATTATTTTGTTCATATATGAAATTATTCATTGATTGAAATTATTGATATTTTTGCCTCTTTTAAAATGAATTTATACATCAATGAGATATATTTATAACATTATTACCCAACAAATTTGCAATATTTTGTTTATGTATTTTTTATCTAACTTTACTCGGCACTTTTGTTCTGCAAATCGACTTTGGTATTATCAACAACACGTACGGGTATGTTATGAATAAGCAAAATTATCAACGTCTGAATCCCAGGCCATGTACTCTAGTGTTGACAATTATTTATTAATGTTGGTATGTGAATATTACAAAAAGCGAATTATTATCAAAGTGCCGAGAATCTTGATGAAATTTTCAATAAATATGACAATATCAAATCAAGTATCGTATTCATTAAACATTAACTCATGGAAGAACCGATTGCTGATGAAAGAACTATTGGTTCAACCCTTGTGCTACTTTTGTGTAAATATTATGATAATACAGTAAGAACTCTGAAAACCGGACCCTATCCATACTTTACAAAAAGTCCTGTTTTCAGAGGATTCCGGTTTTCAGAGGTTTTATACATTTATTGATAATTATGATGTATTTGAACAATGACTTTGTTAAATCATTTTGTATTTACTTTTCAAAGCTTTTTATTTCTTTTTGCAATAAAAAAGTATTTTTATTATGCAAATCCATGAATATAATTCAGAAAATCAGTTATTTTAAACAAAACATTGTCTGAAATATATCCTAATATGGCTTTGAAATATGTAATTTTTATGGAATTTAGTATTACAGTACTATTTTTGCATTAAATAAATGTCCAAGCAAAGATAACTTCAAGATCAAAATTTTAAGCAAAACAGGAATCATTTAACAATAGTCTCATAATTCTTTAAGCCATTTTATATAAAAAACAACAAAAAAACAACAAATTATAAACATTTTGCAAAATCCTACCTATACAGGGAAAGACAGTTATGATGAAATAGCTTTAATCTAATTGCCAATATAGAAAATAAACACATACTGAGAATTGTTTTAACACCTGCATACAAAATCAAAGGGCTGCAAGCTCTGTGGTATTTTCTGATCCCTGGAATCTAAATCGTACTGTATATCTGTATGTGTTTTCCTGTATAAGTTTATTTTTATGTACTATAAGTCATCTTGCAGGGCACCAGAGTTTGATACATACGGAATTTTGCATAACTAGAGTTGCATCAAAAAATAATTTATGTTCATTTTTTATGGTAGCCACACTTTATCCTTGCATATCGTGGCTATTTCCTTAAAAAAGACACTAAAAAAAAGAATTAAAAAAATGTTGACTCGACTGGGATTCGAACTCCGGACCTCTCAGACCAAACGAGCGCGTTACCCCTGCACCACGGAGAAGTTTTATAATCAACAGCTGAATAAAATCAAGTCATTCTAAATTTAGAATTTCCATTGCATTTCGGGTTAGGGTAATTTCGAGGTATTTTGTTCAGGGTAAACCTGTTGTTTAAAATTGAAGAAAATAATTTAGCAAAAATCTTCTCGCCCAAACAGTCCAACATGTAGGAACTATATATTCAACTACTTGGCAGTCAGATTTATTTGTGTAGTATTCGGATATCGACATCGCTAAAATAGCATTTTCATTGATTAAAATCATATTCATCCGCGTAATTTGTGAGTGTGCATTTATTGACAACTCTATAAGCCAACGCTACTTTAAAAGTTTGAAGGTGTAGTAATTGGTTTGACACTTGTAATAAAAAATTGTTCTTTCTTTTAAATTGCTGGTTTTTAAGCAGTTTTGAGTGAGAACTAATTTGCGTTGTTAGGACTGTTAGGAAATTTTGTGTTAGACCGTGGATGTTAGCTATGTATTATCTGATCTGCGATCAGAAAATACAAAAAGGAGGTGATCATTAACTGGTAATTGAACATGTGACCTGTTGAGCTACATTATAATACACAGAAAAATGACACTTGAAATTGCTGTACGGTTTTGAGGATTGATTATGCATGTTTCCTATTAGTAGCCATAGAAAATCGTCCGGTTTTCGGAATTCAGAGGTTCCGGTATTCAGAGGACTTTTTTCAATGAACTTATAAAGAGAAAATACGAGACTTTTAAAATCGTCCGGTTTTCATAAGATTCCGGTTTTCAGATGGTCCGGTTTTCTGAGTTTTTACTGTATACTGTTATAAATGTGTACGAAAAGAGCAATAAAGTATGTTTTAATCAGTAAATAAAACTTTATATTTACTACTGAACTTTGAGTTTTCTCAGCTTATGCCCATTTTTTTTCAGCAGCTTAGAAGTTGGGCCTGGTTCACTGTATATCTTTGCAGTGCAGTTTGCCTTGTTTATCTTCATATTGATAATCTTTTTACAATAACATTGTAAAAACATTCTCCTATTGATCATCTTAGATATTGAGTTATATTTAATTGCTACATTTTAACATGTATAGACTTATTTATTTCTTGCTTGTTTAACGACGATTTTAACACCGTGTCGGGCAATCAACCGTAAACTCTTTCTGAAAAAAAAACCCAGAAATTACCATTTTTCCCCAGCTTCAGCATGCCTTCTGAATCAGCTGTTCGAGAAATATCACCATTATACTCAATATATAGAGATTTTGAGCTATTTGACACCTATATCCTGTATGAATCTGAATAAGCAAGGAAATTTCGCCTCGCCTGATGATCGGACAATTTCGTGCATTACTAATCCAGTGTTAAGCTAGCTGACATCTATTTCCTGTTGAATCTGTAAAAGTTGATACATATGATGACAGATTTTATTGACGTGTAACACATTTATAACGTTCCTGAAGCACGAAACTTAAATTGATAGACTGAACATTTTCTAAGAACCACACGTGTATAAATATTACATATTCTGCATAGCAAAATACATTACACCGGACAATGATTTGACATCCCAACATTAAGAGGACAGTTTAATCGGTCAAAGATTGCACAGTGATCATGGAAAGCAAGCATAACTCGTTTTTTTCTGTCTTTATGGTATATTGTTCGTAATAATTTTTGTTATTTTTAAGACTTAAAACAGGCAAAGTAAAAATCATCAGCTTGCAAAAGAAATAAAAGATAGTAAGGTGGAAATGTATTCGAGAGTTTTCTTCGAAGAAAAGATAAACGCGTGAAAGGAAAAAGGATATAGATACAAATAAACTAATAAGTGAACATGATATGAAATTAAAAAGACATAAAGCTTCGACGGTTAAGACGTTTTGTGGTAAAATACGAGGGTTGTCCCAAAAGTCAGAGACTAATCTTATAGACGGTTCATTTTAAGCGACAATAGATAATAATTCACACATATAACCTATAAGTTTATTATTTGACATTACAACAAATTGTTTACAAAATATATACTTTAGTTACTTATTTTTTTCAAAATTAATGACATTGGTTTGAGTTCCCGGAGTACGTCAAATAATTTGCATTTGTTATGAATAGGTTTAAATAGGATACATATATTTCACATTTCTGATGATGTGTCAGCACAATACCGCACTGACTTGCTGTTATGTTGACATCATCGTAGAAAATTTTAATAACATAACTTAAGAAACGAAAAAGACACCAAAAAAAATTGAAAATATCTCATAGAAAAAAAGGAAAGTTAAAATGGCGACGTTCGAAGAATGTTAATGTCTGTAATTGTCGATTTCTGGGTAAAAGTGCACTGTTTAGAAAGGCGCTTAATACAGACTTAAATCAATCTTTGAAGTTTGACGTGCGCCGCGATTCAAATAGTTGCAAAGTTATTAACGGCATATTTTTGTTGTTTTTGATATTTTTCTACGTAAATTTGTAAAAAATGTGTTTATCACATATCAAATTCATTCCTATTTTATATAGCTTTTAAACAATATTGTCAAAGAATATTTGGACAACCCTCGTATTTTTTTGCCAATTTGAAGAAAAATACATTCACTTATCACAACATACTTATTGTAGCAATTCACCGACAATAAATCACTTTTTTGGTCTTGTTGTCCATTGGTTATGACCTTGTTGTCAGCTGCAATGACTACCAGTCGAAGAAGGTATAAAAATAGAAAGTTAGTGCCCAAAGACATGTATACGTTTTGCTATGTTCTTTAGAGGGACATACAACTCTATGTAATATATATCATTGGTACATTTAACATTTTTGAAAATCACAGAGAAAAATACTTATCCCGTTTTCAGACCTAAACCAGGCTATAAACTTTTTTACAATTATCTCAAGTACTTTAGCCATTCTTTGGTGAGCAACATGATTTCTTGATACTCTTACGTTTTCATATAATAAAGTTGTATTTTACCTTCGAGTCGACGGATTTTCTGTGCAAAATGGTACGAGTGGGAGCATTCAGCAGGTGCGTGATGACGTAGTAACCTACCATTGACAAACATCATGGTATAAATACATCCTCAGCTGCTCTTTGGCGGTGGTCCTGTGATGATGGCTGGTTATGATTAATGCTTCCGAGTGATCATAGTTTTTTTCCAGAAAGTTTTTTTTCTTTCTTTCATTTTCTTTTAATTGTTTATTAGATGCGTTCATTTAATGCCACCTTTTATTAAAGGGTATTAATCTACGAGTGTCGTCCGGAAAGTCCGTAGACACCTGTTTTAAAACGAGTATTTCGCATCAGAATTAAATAAAACTTTTTTCAAATTACTCACCAATGTTCCGTGATCAATGCTACACAATTTTAAAACTTTATGTTATTAAAAAAAATGAAACGGCACGGTTTTATGTAAAGGGATGTACAGGTGTACGGAGCACGCCATGACGTTACTCGTGAATGTACTTACTAAAATGTGACGTCAAGGTTGAAGCGCATTTATTCTTTCTCAAAACATATTCACCGTTGCATCACACACATTTCCTCAGTCTATTAACCGATTTTTCATACACCTTTGAATACCAGTCACTCTCAATTCCAGCAATAATGCGTAGTGTTGCTTTTCTTAGTTCAGTGAAATTCCTGAACTTTAAACATCTGAGTTGCGACTTTATCAATGGGAACACGGCGAAATACATTGTTGCTAAGTCCAGACTCTATGCAGCCCTCTATGCAACCATGAGTCGTAAACCCCAGTAACTGACTTTCCAGCGGAGCAGTTGCAGCCGTATGAAACCATGTTTCATGAGTTGTAATAATTCTGTCAAAAATGCATCACCGCCTCTTTTCCATGGGCGAAGAAATTATTTTGCTGCTCTAACACGCGCCTCTTTATCATTACTGGAAAGTAACCTGGGGACCCAATATGGACAAACACGCTGAATCCCAAAGTTTTCAGTGAGCATTGTATGCACATTTGTCTTTCAAATATCACATTGCTCAGAAATAGCTCTTAACGTTAGGCGCCAGTCATCATTTGTTATTAATAAAATTTAGTCTTGCTGAATGCAAATAGTCTGTTGTTTCAACTCTACCATCATGAAATCGCTTGTACCATTTGTATACATGAGCGCGAGAAACACTTGGCCTTTTACTGTTTGAGATAATAAATTCAATCGTCTGTCCAGGCGTTTTCCCAAGCTCCATGCAGAATTTTACTAGTACACGCTGCTCCATCCAAACGTCTGACGTCGTTCTTTTTGGCGAGTTTTCTCCCATGATTTATTGTCAATAGCTCTCCTCACTATTTTATTTTAAAAAGATAACATTCAATTCATAACAATATTTTAAGGATCTTACATCGGATGCCAGTACAGTACCCTCTAGCTCGAGGGTAACTGTTTTCAGCGGTAACGAGACTTTGTCGTGTTTCCGCTTAATAGCTACACGAGAGATAGATATTTAGGTCTGTTACGGCAGACGGTGTTTGAGTCTTTTTCTTGCATATTGAATAGAAATCATATTTCGGTAATAAATGACCAAAACTTTTGTTTCTGTGCAGCACTTTTTTCTCATAGTAGTGTACGAATTTACAACTTGATTCATAACGGACGGCACATTGACGTCATCCTAAGAACGCAATTCCTTCATAAAAGGCGCATGGGAATGACGTCATTCAAAACACACGACTTATCTTACATTGGGGTGTTTGGCAGGTTTTTCTAGCACCGGTGTGAATGGCAGATAATCCTGTCTGATATGCAAGTCAGCGTGTAACGTCACGTCATGGATTGTTAATACCTAAAGAAAGAATGGAGCATGAGACTGGTAAATATCTCCAGTTTTGACGTACTCTGGATATTGACTTTGGCTTTCTGTAGGGATTCTGTATTCATCTATTTTATGATCACATCCGTGTTATTTGTGCCGTGTGGCGGCTGTAAAAAGTCTCCCCGTACATTTAATTTAATGATGTTATATTTTCGATCCTTGAAGATCGTTCAGCACGACATTATTGTTGTGCTTGTGGTATTTTTAGTTTCAACTTTTCGGCATTTTCTAGTTGGGTGGTTCCAATATTCCAACTTGAATAATGTTGAATCACCCTTAGGATATGTTGCCTGCTTTTTAAATTTGTCTTTTGACGTCTTATCTGTGATACGCAGGCTTCATAACCTCTGATCCCCTTTCAAAATTCTATTTTATTTAGTTCCGCCCATTGTTTTCTCGTTTAGGGCACACGCTTTTTATTACTTGGGGCCCATACGCCGCTTTTCATGGAATGGCACGGAAGTGTCACATTGAAGGTTCCATGATAACCGCCGTATGAACACATCTTCGGATGTTTCTAAATTCAAGATTTTACCATTTCATGTTTAAATGTTGGATTCTGCTTAAGCCGGTGCTAGGGGGTGTGGACGGTAACTTGCACTTTCCAGTACCGTCCATGAACAGGCTCAATCAAACCGAGCCTGCAACATTTTCAATTTTGCCGTGTTGGGCTTTCTTTAGGGATTCTGTATTTATCTATTTTGTGCATGCTTTAAGGCAATTTATTGCCATTTTCATTTTGTACAAGCATTTTGCAAGTATTCTTTTTTAAAACTTAATCTAAACGAGTTTGTACCCTTAAGATATTACCGTTCTTGACTTTCTTTATTTTCAGTTTAACCAAGGCATAAACTATGCAATTGGTTATTACATACAAGTTTGAACAACGAACATGTATTCTGTAATGTTATCTCATCGTTTCTATAAAAGTGATATATTTACTTAGTTTTAAATTAATTACCTTTTTTCTTTCCTATCTTTTATAAAGCGCAGAGCACACGGGGGAGGAAGTGTTACACGAAGGATGGAGTTCTTATGATAACTTTTTTATATTTCTTATGATAACTGTCACGGAGTTCCTGGAAAATGTTACGGATTTCTATTTAAAACTTTTCTATATACTTAAAGAACTCATGTGAAAAATGGTTATTTTTACCTCTAAATGGGGAGTTTGAGGTGCTAAATTAAACTTCGATAATTAAGCTTGCCTTACATATTGTATTTTGTTTCAGAAAAACCTTTTAGTTCATTTTTCATCGCCTGTTATTTTTAAAATCTGGTAGTTTTGAGTAAAATTTCCAAATTACTTGCTCATTCGTACATATTGACCTTCACATGTGTGATCTTCTTCGTTGCTATACTTAATTACCTAATTATAGTGAAAAGTTGCAAACATAAAACCCAGGCTAATAAATGTATAGCAGATTTTTCAAATGTCACGGAGTTCTTGTGATAACTCATTATATGTCCTGGAGTTCTTATGATAACTTTTGTTACTGACAGTGTGTTTCTTGTGCTTTATTACGGCACGTTTCAGCCAATAAGTGTGTAAATCATTACGAAGCATACTACGCTTATCATTTTCACAAAACATTTGTTATATAACGTTTGTTTAGAGTGTATTTCAGTTAAATATATCTTACCTCCGTTTCTTGTATTTTTGTGTTTGTTTGTATTTTGTGTTTGTTTGTTCGTTGTTGTTTTATTTTTCATTTTCTTGGATGAATGAAAACATACTTGATGTAGAGCAGGATAAAAATACGCGTTGAATTTAATACTCAAGCATGATTTTTTTTCATGTATTCATTATTCCTGGCAGTTTTAGAGAGCATTTAGAAATTATGCTATCGGTCTGCCGAAACAAATTACAGTAAATAGTTTGTAGCAAAATAAGAAGAAGTATGCACTATTTTATCTAAATCTAATGAGGTGGGTATCATCTTTAGGTATTCAACGGATATTCTAGTCTCTAAAAGGTATCATTTTTTGTCATAGAAACGTTAAGGTTCTGTGACAACGATATGACAATGGAAAGTAAGTCTTTAATAATATATGTGAGTCACCACAAACTTCTTGCCGTTCGTTTATCGACCTTGTTCCTTTCTCTATTAAATTCAATGTAGCATCACGTTACGTACAGAAATCTTATTATTGCATACATTTTTCTTATCAAAGTTGGAGTCCTTCGGGCACCCCCCCCCCCCCAGTATAGTCCTAGTTGTGGAAGTTCTGCAACAACTTTTACTTACTGTTATTGATTACAGAAATATATTGTCGAACTTCTTTCGCTCGAACCCGTAGGGCACGTGCAAATCTGTTGAAGAAATCGGTAGTGATCGGTTGATTTTTTATGTATAAAAAGGTCATACATTTCACGTGCATGGGCGTGAAGTGTATCCCGGTTAGATACTTGTTATTGGTGGTTTAAAATGATACAAATTACTTAGCCGCTTCTTGAGGGCAGCCCAACTATATATTGTTTGCTTAAGAAAGGCGGTTGCTTAAAACATGTGACTGAGAAAAATGTGTGTTTTTAACAATTTTTTCTTGGCGGTTTACGCCATGTTACTGCTGAATACAGGTGACTGCTGATTCATATTTTCCTGAAGATAGCTTATCACCTGTTTATCCTTTGTAGACTGTACACCAAAGCAGTGTCATGTTCAATCTATTCTTAAAAGATTTGGGGTTTTCTGACAGCCGAATCCTGAAAAAAATGACAATTACCAAAAAATTTACGTGACACAATTATTTACACACCAAGCTATATACCGCATATTAACTTAACGTTGTCATCATAATAACGATATGCATGTCTATTATGCGACTTATATATTTCTCTGTAGTTGCTGTAAATTCAGAGTTAACATTTCTTATGACATAAAACTATAGTTGATGAACAGTATACACAGAAACATTTAGTGCATTCGTTCGGTTTTATAATGTCAATATGAATTCGCACAAATTTGATTAGAAAAATATCTTTTGAACTAAAACACGCTCAAAACCAACATTATATAACCAATTTTTGTGTTAAGGCTGAACGTATTACGTTTCATGTTGATTTAAACACTTATCAGATAATAAAATGCGCTTAAACGTGCCGTAATTAAGCGCAAGAAACACACTGTCAGTAACAAAAGTTATCATAAGAACTCCAGGACATATTATGAGTTATCACAAGAACTCCGTGACATCTGGAAAATCGGTTATAAATTTATTAGCCTGGGCTTTATGTTTGGAACTCTCCACTATAATTAGGTAATTAAGTATAGCAACGAAGAAGATCACAAATAAAAAGGCCAATATGTACGAATGAGCAAGTAATTTGGAAATTTTACTCAAAACTACCAGATTTTTAAAAAACAGGCGATGAAAAATGGACTTAAAGGTTCATCTGAAACATAATACAATATGTAGGGCAAGCTTAATTATCAAAGTTTAATTTAGCACCTCAAACTCCCCATTTAGAGGTAAAAATGACCATTTTTCACATGAGTTCTTCAAGTATATAGAAAAGTTTTCCACAGAAATCCGTAACATTTTCCAGGAACTCCGTGACAGTTATCATAAGAACTCCAAACAAGTTATCATAAGAACCTTATCCGTGGAGCATATACTAATTATTGTAGAAACAAAGCCTTCTACTGTAATTGAAAACGCAATTTATGAAAGTTAATTTACAAAAAAACTACATTAGTCATTACCTTTCAGTCTAAAAACTAGTATCTAAACTATCTTTCTGATGGGTCCTTTATGTTTTGTTTTTCTTAAGCTAAAAGTCGCATTAACATTATATACCCAGTATGTCATATGACAAGTTTTCTATATTTGTTATTTACAAGCAGGCACCTTGGGTAGAATCATTGACCTTTCGCAAGCTATTTTGACAGCTTCTTCCAATGACACAACCTAAAGTACCTGTTGATATTCGAACCAACAGTGTCAGGAACAAGTATTTTGAAGACCTCCTAGGTGTAGATCACCTTTTTCCAATTTAATAATCTTGTCAAACAGTTTCACAAAAATAAGTAGCGTGGGTCTTCTGTTGTTTAATGTCGCGTCAATGCCAATTTGTTGTTATTCTTATTGTGCCAGTATCATCTATCATTTTTGTATAACTTAACTTTAATGCTATTACAAATAGAACCAGTTTTCATTCTAATTTCTTGCTTTGGCAAACAAATACAAAACATAAACTTTTAACTTTATGAATTGGATACATCACATATGGATCAATGCAGTGCCCGTTTCGGTTTTTATAATTTTGAAATTGTTTGCCTTTGTTTTGTTTTTTGTTGTCTTGTTCATAATTTGATTTCAGAAAGGCGTAACTCAGAAAGCATCTGATATGACAACTTGAAACTTCAAAGATGGATAGATCAACATGAGGAAAGTACAATGGATGGTTTTTTTAATACTAGTACTTTATTGTGTGCGGGTCATAATGTAATGTTATAGAATAAAATTTCTGTAATTGAAGAAACTTGTTTTTTTTATGTAACGGGGTTATTTATTTTCTTAATCAGTACATAGAATAAATTAAGTTTTACATATATTGTAACATTTGTACTTTGACAGGTTGACCATATCCCTCGTAGGCGAGGTTCATTCAATAAGGGGCTGTGTATAAGGAAATAATAGATATTCTTAATGTATTTATGTTTTACTGTACGAAATTAACCATTTTAACGTGGAACCTATACCAATATTTACTCGACCAAAATATTCTCTTACATTCAAAATATAATTATTCAAAAGAAAACTTAAAGAAAAAATAGTAAAAAACATTATCTCACTTACGTGATAAAAGTGTCCCTGTCCTTGACAAAAAGTTATTTTTAACATAAAATTGCGTCGCGTGCCCTTATTATCTGTGATCCACATAAATGATTTAACCGCTTTTGTTACCAGTAGTGCATTTTTATACGCTATATTATTGGCTATTAGTTGTACAAGTATAAGCGTGTTAGATGAATAAAAATAATACGCGCATAAGCAGAAGTAAGTATTATTTATTTATTACATATCTGCATAGTTCAGATATCCACTTTCAAATTATTAGATGCTGACTTGTAATCCATTTCAGCATAGTCCAGCTCGTTTTAACATACCGTCGACCATTTAATGGTGACGTCGGGAGATGCAGGGATGTAATGACTGTTATGACGATAAATATCCTGTCATTTACTTACTTATGCAAAAGATGTCAGACAAAACTGGCATTTTACCATAGAATATTTGTAATACTAGTTTGTATTAGATATTAAGTGAACGACGTACTTTTTGCAAGTCTTTGCTTGCATTACTTTCATTTCTTTCATAATTAAAAAGAATTTAAGAATTAATCGCCTAACAGAATAGTTTTCAAACAAACGTAAACTTAATGTCTAAAATGTTAAAAAGAAATATTGAGTGATGGTGAAATGTGCTAAAACATTTTAACTCAACCTAGAAATAAATTTTCATTGCTTCATGGATTATATAAGCTTTCATTTCACTTACTATTGAATGCATTATATTATACCTCATTTGCATACGCCCTTCTATATTTAATATATCGTCATCCGGTCCATAAACCGCATACAGACCGGGGGCGGTCCATAATTCTTATATGGACTGGATGACGTCAAATTAAATATAGAAGGGCGTATGCAAATGAGGTATAGTATTTTATTTTGTTGTTCAATGATTCTTTTTACTGAGTTAATTGTTTTGTTTCACATAAATTTAATACCTGTTGATCAAAAGTCATGATTTGTTTTATAATTGATTATAAATCTTCTTTATACAGTTTGTGAAAATTTTAAAAGTTTTTTGGCCTGTTTAATTTGATTAACAAAAATTGAATAACAAAAGAAGAGCATGATTATTTTTTGCTGTATCGCTTGAAAATAATAATAAAAATCCGAGTAGGGTTTCAGATATTTCACACACTGAACAAATAAATTATTATTTGAAAGCATTTATAGTAAAAATGACAGCAACAAAAGGGATGAAAGGATTTAGATTCGGTATAATATAACAAATAAAGCATGGCCTTTCGCGCAAAATGCAAGTTTATGGACTGGTTGGTCAGACCTCGGAAGGTATAAGGCCCTCAGCTGCGCTTCGGGCCATATACCTTCCTCAGTCTGACCAATCAGTCCGTAAACTTGCATATTGCCCTCAAGGCCATGTTTTATTTGTTAAATAACAATACCATGTTCCGTAGATCTGAGTTTGTAAGAAATAAAACATATTCATTGTTTTCATTTGTTACACGGACTGATGGAAATGCTCGAAAAAGTTTTTAACTCACTCAAATTGTGCATACTTTAAATGTAAAAATAGACCAAAAACAGTTAAATGTAAAAATCCCATTAAACCTTTACAGTAAAAAGACCTCCATAGCAAGTGCTCCAAATTAGATAAGATAATTATTATCATATTGCACTCAATGTACTCATTTTAAAAGTTTGATTTTGATTTTTTTTTCTATTTTAATGTTAAGCTACAATTAATCGGTGAAACATTAGGATACTGAAAGCTATAACAAAGGAAGGATTGATTGATTAATCAATTCATTGATCGTTCAGTTCATATTTTGAAAAGTGTAGGTTTTGTAGTGTATATTTGTGCGTGTATATTTATGAAACTGGATTTACGTATTGCAAAACTTGATTACGTTGTACCATTTATTATTATAGTGTTTATTTATATTTGTAATGATGCATTTACTTCTAATATCATTCATTACTAATATTGCTGATCATGCGGACTACCATTACATAGAAAACACATGCTATTCACAATTTGAATACAAAATAAGAATGATATGTAATTAGGTAGTAGTTTGCATAAATAGCTTAAGGTAGACCATGTGTGATGAGCACTATAAGGAACTGTAAAATTGACAATATGGGACAGTTATGTGTCTTAAAGGTCACCTGTATGCAAAATTAAAATAATATTTACTGTGTGGTTTATGAGATATGGATATATTTCTGAACTAAATCTTGCTATTAGAAGGGCATTTTTTTCAGAAATGAGGAACTCTAAATATTCTATAAAATCATCATTATGAAAAATGTTTTCCTATTGCTCATTGTTAAGAAACAAATGATAGCATTCAGATAACATATTACATGAGCAAAATGATTGTTTCTAAACAAGATGTTGTTCATATGTATAAAAAGGTTACCATACCCCACCCACTTTCAACACTGATTTGACCATTTCCCTAATAAAAAGCCTTATTTAAAATACCCCTTAAATAAACAACAACGGGGGGCTGTTTTTAAAGTTACATAATTGAAATCAAACACTTTTTTCTTCAATAAGGGATCTAAGAGATACATTGAACCAACGCCCCGCAATTTCAATGTAGTTAACAAGTGATTCTATCCTATTTGAATACTCTTCAAAGTGAAGGTAATGCATTACCCATGGTATACCTTAAGAAAGGGTTTGCAATTCAGCAATGACGTATGCAGTTGCAGGTTTAGCGTAAGGACACTCAATCCGCCGTCTAAGTGATTAATTCAGGTTATAAATTAGGCGGTAATTTTTACTATCGCTCGTTTTATTGAATAAATGTAGATAATGTTCCAAATATACTGGGGCTATAATTCAAACGAGACAGTAATAATATTTTTATAATATTTTAAAGATTGTGTTATCCAATTATGCTTTTGAGGTAATATCACACATTAAATAGATGTTTATTTTGAATGAAGTATATACATAAATATATTCTTAACAGTTTTATTTACGTTCATGAAGAAATGGCATAAATAATTCAGGTCACATTGAGCAAAGAGAACGTTGAGATGGCTGACAGAAGCGAAAGTTCACGAAAGGTGTCAAGTGATAGGGAGGTACAGAAAATTGAAAATATTAATGAAATACTTACAATAGACACTTTATATATTACATCAAAAATATACCAATCTGATAAAAGTATACATACTTTTTTGTTTTCTGATTCTATCATAACCAATTACATGTATCTAAAAGCTCATTTAAAATACCTTAAGAAGAAATATTTCTGCGTGTTTATATATAGGGAGAAGAAAATGACCAAAGTCTGTCTTCAGACTGTGGTGAAGTATCGATTGCTGGGCAAATCTGCAGCGATTCAGTAAAATCGAATGTTTGGATACGAGATTCTGGATAAGTATATTTATAATGTTAATAGACTCAAACCGGTTCAAATTATTTTTATAAGGTTTGAAACGTTTTCTCTACTGTTCAGTCGTTTGCCAATGACTGTTTTCTTTTCTGATAATTTTCTATATTAACATATGCAAATATTTTGATATAATCATTCTTATTTGATCAATGCGTTAGACAGTGCTTTTGGCGTTTTTCTCATATTTACAAAAATATAAGAATATTATGCTTTATTCAAAGGTTGGAGTTTGGCAGCCGAAAAGCAGGAACCAACATTAAAGAGCTCTGTAAATATCAGGTAGGAATTTGATTTCTACTTCAAAATATTGCAACAGTAAGATTAATGAGGATTTATTTAATATATTTACGATTTAAAATAACGAATAATACAGTAAAAATCTTCATGATAGTAACTGCACCATGAAGCTAAATTTGCAACAAAATAAAATGCCTCTTAAATTGAAAATAATCAAAATTAATGCCGTCAATCATGAAACAAGTATGAATGACTTGTTTTGCTTTGATCCCATCTCGAAAGTTCATTTTGTTTAGTTTCGCTTATTGTTTACTCGTTAATGACCCACGCGCATTATTAAACTTTGGTATAAAAAGCCACTTTAAAAAAGTCATACGGACATATCACGTTGATGGGTTTTAAAGTATGAACACAACCGCAAAATTAATGTTTCTTGATTCAAAATTTCACCATTTACATGTTTAAATGTTGAATACTGCATAAGCTGATGCTGGAGATCGTGGCCGGTATCTTTATGTCCCAACACTTTCCATAAAAAAGTTTGATCCATACAAAGCCTGCAACATTTTAAATTTTACCGTTCATGACATGTTCACAGCCTTATTTAAATCGTAGGACTAAACGAGCAGACAACCCCTTTTGCTTTTGAATGAATGAGCAAATTCATTAAGTAGTTATTCAATATTTCAACAATACCTTTAAAGTGCTGTGTGAAACCCATACCAAGAACAACCCGACAAATTGAAATGTCCTCCTTTTTGGTGATATTTCTGTTGGCAATGAGATAAAAGAACATAAAAAAGAGCTTAATTGAAATTGTTACAGGTTTGGTAGCCTGTTTATGGACGGTACTGGAAGCTGTATACTAGATTGTCCCCGTCCCTAGCACCGGTTTATGCATAATTTAAATTTTTCATGGGAAGATATTTTAAATTTGGAAACATCCGCTGTTACAATAACATGAAATAACAATAACATCAATGTTACAATAACGTGAAAAGCGGATTATGGTCTCTTATTAAAAGAATGAATATGTCTAATACGAGAAAACAGTTCTTGTTTTCGGAATTTTACATCAGTTTCATAACAAGAGCTCTATCCAACGTTGTGCATGCTTTCGTCTCGCAGTGCAATCCAGTTATCGGTGTATTTCATCGAATAGAGCTCCAGATGGAAAGAGTAACGTGTGAACAGACAATTAACTCGAAATTCATCACTTTCCTTAACATTTCTAAATTGTTAAATTTTAAATTAATATACTTTGTATTTCTACTTCGTATATAAAATTTCAGGATGAAATATGGCAACCTAAGCGTTTTTAAACAACCAATGTGTCTGATAAGGAATGATGGTAATGAGACTTTAGCCGTGGTTGAAGATGTCCTGCAAGAAATATCGACCATTGATAATACTGTTAATGTAATAGCAATAGCAGGTCCATACAGAACCGGCAAATCTTACTTACTTAATAAGTTGGCAGGACGCAAACAAGGTAAGAAAAGTTTACTTGCATTTTACTGTTCAGACAGAAACTGACGACCAAAGTTAACAAAACATTGTTTTACACAATTAATCATTTTTGTCAACACGCGTAAAAGTCGGTCGTATAATACCCATTGTATCATGAACTGATTTTAGTTCAAATGGCTTAGTTATACACTTCAGTTACGCCAGTTATTTTTTGAAGCTAAGATTATCTTGGCTCTCAATTTAGGTTGAATTTCCATACACAAATTCCGCTTAGAAGGATTATACATGTTCATATCGTTTTCATTATTTGCTCTAACATTTTCTTAAATTTTATTTCTATTTCTTTAAGGTTTTCCCCTAGGCAGTACTATTGAAGCAAAAACAAAGGGTTTATGGGTTTGGTGTTTGGAACACCCGAAACGACCTCAAGAAATTTTAATGTTGATCGATACAGAAGGAATTGGTGATGTCAATAAGGTATCAGTGTTATAAGACGAGTAGTTAAATTTTCTATCTTTGAAATAACGACACTATGCTTGATATAGGTAATGTATATATTGTTGAAACAACATGCTTCCATACTTTGCTTATTTTCGTGATAATTATGAAAGTACAATAGTGTGCAGTAAACAAAGAAAGTGATTAACACATTGCTAACGGAAAATACAATCCACATAAATAACTAAATAGAGGTAAAATATGCAAAAATAACCCTTACTGCGTTTGTAATGCATCCAACATATGGTTATTAATACGGCATAATCAGTAATAAATCGCATGTAACATTTTTCACTTTTTGTTAACATCTTATAATAATATTTTATTTAAGTTTGATTTTCATTGAATGTTCAACATTCAGCTTTAAAAAATTAAAGAATGATCGTTTTTCATTCGATGTTTCTAAATTACAATTTTTAATATCAGCGTGTTTAAATGTTGAATGTATGTTAAGCCGGTGCTAGTGGGGCTTGAACTGTAATTTGCATTTTCAAGTACCGTCAATGACCAGACTGAAATCAGAAAAGGCAACATTTTCAATTTTTCAATTTTTGTTTTTTGACTTTTTAGGGAACCCTTTAATTTTCTTTTATTATAAAAAGCGTTCAATATTGAAACTTATTGAACATATCATTGGTTGTTGTGTTTACAAATATCCGAATTGAATATGAACGAATTAAGTTAAATTGCATAGTAATCTTATTTGCATTCTCAATGATTTAAACTGAAAATTACATTACTTATAGGATTACATTTATTTTTCAGGGTGACGAAGACAACGACAATAACATCCTTTGCCTTGCGACATTATTGAGTTCAACATTTGTTTATAACATGTTCGGGGCCATAAACGAACAACTGCTGAAAAGTCTCTCGTATCCTTTTCTTCGATATATCTCACATTCACTGTTTTTGTCTTATTTGCAAACAACTTTAATATTTTATTAGGCCCCTGCCGCCCAAGAATTAATATATATGAAAGAATGAAGCTATCAGTAGCTCGCCGCTATGGTGACAAAAGTGATAACGCCACAATAAAGTTAAAAATAACTTACATATATGAAGTAAATAAGCACGACTAAAACGCAACAGCCGCTGTGGTATTGTGATTTTTCTATTTCCCATTCATGACTTTCTTTCTATTTAATGCTAAAATGCTAATTATTATTTTATTATAAAGTACCTTTACTAATTTAAATGTCTACGATGTCTTACAATAAACAATTGAAATTAAAATATGTACTTGTATTTATCTAATTGGTCGAATGCCTTATTTGATTATTGATAAAAGAAATTTATCACAAGTCGGCAACCGTTTAAATTAAAAAATATCTTGTTATTAATTGACTTGTTAACTTGACCAAATAGTTTGCAATTAAGTTAGAGTCAATAAGCGAGAAATAAATCTGTTCGTTTTGTATTAAATTCTTTAACATTAAAACGTTTTGTGACAAAAATTGCCAAGAAAGTTGTTTTAAGCAGGACTTGGTTCACTGAAAATGCCCAATTTTCACCCGATATTGGCTACTTTTTTCCATCTTTTGTTTTGTGTCTCAGAGACTTCTCATTAGAAATGGGCGATGCTCAATCCCCCCATCATTATTTTGAAAATTGTTTGACGATGAAGAAGGCAACTGATGCAAAAGCAAAGAAATACAATGCCCTGAGGTTGTCAGTAAAGCTGCATTTTGAACATCGATCCTGTTTCCTGTTTGACAGACCTGCTGCTGGTAAAAAGGATCTTGCTCGTCTCGAGGAACTGGAGGAAAAGGAACTTAATCAGGACTTCCTCAATGATACGGAATTATTTTTAAAGCACATCTACGATTGTAAACCAAAGACTTTCATGGATGGATCACTTATAAATGGAAGGAGTATGTTATTTATTGGCATTTATATTTCAATTTCTGAAGGTAAATTCCTCTTCTTAAAATATTCATATTTATAGGTCAAACAATAAAACTACTTGGTCTTTGCATAAAACACTTCAAGAAAGGAGTGATCTCTTAATAAATAAATACATTATTGAAAATTGCTTACCCAGTTTTAGTGAGTTTAATCACCAGATGTAATTGTCTCTTACGCATTCTGTCACCGTTGAAGCGGTTTTCAATCAACAGGACTAAAAGTAATTTAATTACCAATCCCGAAGGACCAGAAATATATATCAACGGTTAGTGGAAGTACGGAACAACGTTTCAAAGAATAAAACACCTGCTTTTATGACTATTAATCTTCTGAAAGGTTAGTAGCTCAAGTGTAATGAAACTATGAAAACAAAACAATTATCAATCGCATAATCGGTTTTATTGCGTCTGCTCTGCTCAAAAAATAAAATTGAAGGCGCAGAAAATACATCAACCTTACTCAACGCTTGTCCAGACAAACGTCATCTGGAGAAGTAAAATGCATTTCATTATGAGTTCGCAAACAGTCCTTTTTTAATAAATATGTAATATTTCTTTTTTATTTCAGTTATTCTTGTAAAATCAATATACTTTCAGTATTTTCACATCTGGTTGAAGAATATACGACAGCAATCAAAAATGGAGAACTACCATGTATAGACGATACTTTGACTCATGTGTCTGAAAAAGAGAACCGTATTGCTATGCATACGGCCATAGAGATGTTCACAGACCAAATAGAATCCCTTGGACTACCTTTGCCCAGTGATTTTGAGTTGAAGTACAAACACATTCAGAAGGCTTCTCTAAGAATATTTCGACAAATTGCTGTGCTAGATGATAAGAAAATATTTGAAAAACAAGCAGAGGTATATATGTGTTGTGAAAGAAACAATTTCAGAAAAGAAGTTGAAATAGCCTAAAAACGCCTAAACCTTTTTATGGTTTCTTATTTTGAATAATTAATAATGACATCTCGTCCGGGTTTTGGTGTCCTGCTACTTTGTCGGGGGATGTATTCGTTGAATGCCACACTTCCTTGTTGATCTTGTTTTTCATATTTAAGTAATATTAAAATAAATGTGTACATACGTATTTGCAATTTTGCATTCTGAACTTGCCTGCATCTCTTGTCGCATTTCTTGACAAATAAAAACAAATACAGATAAAATCTCAAATATGATCAAAGTAAAACATGCTTATGAATGAAGCAATCTTCTAAATAATAGTGCAAAGCAATTGTGCTTAATGTTGTCTTTCTTTTAAGTTAATAATTGAATGTAATGATTTATTTTAACATATTTATAATTATTCTAATTTAAAGTAAATAAATCTGTATTTAAAAGTTTTTATTTACAATGTATAAAAATTGTATGCCAATCTCTTTTTTAATGTTTTAATTTTCATAAAAGGAGTTTTGCGTTGATTATTAATAATAACAACGTTATTTTATATGTTTTATTTATAAAAGTTAATCTTACATTAAAGAATGATATTATATGATTCTTTATTTTTTCCAGAGAGAAATGGATTCTGTTAAGAGAAGAATTGAAGGAAAGAACAAGTTGTTTATTCAAGATACTTCTTTGAAGATATTGCAGAACATGTACAACATAAGAATAAAACCAAAAGTTGATAACGGAGAATACTTTAACAAAGGGGGATACAATGTGTACAACGGTGACTTTGCTAGCTTACGAAGACATCTCAGACAGCAATTACCTGAAGCTGATTCAGACTTAGTGAGTAGAATTAAAGTTGCCGTGTTTTTGCCTAAATATCTAACAAATAAAGTCGCAAAACATATTTCTTTTTAAAGGAGCTCATACGGGAAAATAGCATAAAACATTAAAGCTTGAAATTTTTACATAGATCAAGTGAAGCACTAACAGTTGGAAATCAGTAAAAAAATATATATGCTCAAAATTAAGTTGAAAATCTTTTGTTTGTGTATGCAACACTTTTAATTTTTGGGTCGTTTTGCACAATACAGATCATTACTATGGAGAAAAAGGCAAGAGCATCATTTGAAAATTTGCACCAATTTATTTTTCAAGACCTACATTTAATGGTTCACAAATCTAGAAAATACTAAAAGTCTGTCGTATCATGTCTCGGTGGAGTCCCTTTAAGTTTTTACCTTTCCACAGGTTTTCAAAATATACAGTACATATATATATATATATATATATATATATATATATATATATATATATAGTTAAGGTGACTAATAGCATTATTTTATTGGCTTTATTTTTTGGCCGAGAATATTCCCATTTCCGTGAGGTCACACACCGTGAGGTCACACAAAGTGATGAAATGAAATCAATTAATAGAGCTGACGTCTTAAATTAATGCAATAGCGAAATCGTACGGTTTATGAACCTTTTTGCACTGACGTGATTTTTATATTACATTAGTCAGTCTGTCCATTTTTTTTATGTAAGGTTAAATTGTTTCATAACTACCGTTATAGGCCTTCTTAATATAGAAATATTAACCACTATGAGAAGCCGTGTCGTGCTTATAAACAATGCCTCTAGGTCAAGGGTCAAGTTCACACTTTAAAAACGCTTGTTCGGAGTAAAACTTCTACATGCATATAGGGATTTCAATATAACTTAGCACAAATGTTCATTATTGTGAGGTGGAGTGTCGCGTTCAAAATTGAGGTCCCTGAAGCCAAGTTCAAGGTCACACATAGGGGTCAAAGTTCAGAAAAAATATGAAAATGTGTATCGGGACCATTTTGTCATCATTGTTTTGAGGGATTGAACCACAAATGGTCATTATCATGACTACTGGTGTGAAACATGTAATTTAGGTTAATCTATGCAAGGTCAAGGTCACTAAAAATGATTCTCAAGGTCACTAAAGATGATTAAATATAAATTTTTTGTCCAGAGCATATCTTTTACACTTATGAAGGGAATCTTATGAAACTTCATACAAATGTTCACCAATATGTGAAGCCGTGGCATGCGTATGAACCAGGCCTCTAGGTCAAAGGTCAAGGTAACACTAAGAGGTCGTAGATAAATGCTTTTCCGGAGCAAAACTTCTAAATGCATAAAGGGATTTCAATATAACTTGGCACAAATGTTCACTATTGTGAGGCGGAGTGTCGCGTGCAAAATTAAGGACCATGCGGCCAATCAATGTCACATATTGGGGTCAAACTTCAGATAAAATAATCACTAGAGATGATGATATATCCAGATATTTTCCGGATATTGCTCAGAGAATATCTCCTATATGCATATCTTAAATACCCACATCTCTGTCAAAAGCTTCTGTGACGGGCGTATATTGCGACAATTTTGCCCTTGTTTTTGTTAAAGATTGTGTGGTTCCAATTTTTCTACATATTCTATACTGATCAGGGGAGGTAATTGTTGCGAAAAATTAGTAAACTCCAAGCTACGATTACTTGCCCTGACCAGTAGATAAAGTACGAGGCAGACGCTAGGCGTATGTGAGACATTCCGTGTCTTCAAAGCGTTTCTACTACATACAAAAGTTTCGGTCTGAACTGTGCATTGGTTATCTAATACGAACAATACGAATAAAACACCTTATAATGTTAAAAATTTAATGTTACACTGGCTCGATTTGATCGAATGTGACACTGGTAGCATACCACGAGAAATTCAATGTAGTCAAACGAGTAAAACTTCATTTTTAATTTTAGCTACACATGTGTGCTCTTGATTTTGAAAGGAGATATCGGAAGCTAGACAAGGAAATACTGGAGAAGGATAATTTGAGTGTATCAGAAATAAATGGTATGTAGCAGGTTTTGTATCTTTTTAATTAATGTTTCTATAACTAGGTATATTGAATAAAATGCATAGAAATAATTGGCTTCAGGACGGAATGAAATTTTAAATTATCTTTGACCTCGCTCTTGAACATTATGATATGACGCACTTTGAAATTATGGTGTGTATGAGAAAATGACATTAATTAAAAAAAAACTTGGTACAAATGGATCTTTGAGTTCAGTGATACATTTCCAAAATAACAATACATACAATCAGTCTCCATCAAATTCTAATATTTCCTGCTGATTTTAAATGAAATATTTTAGAATGCCTTACCAACGATTCAAATTATATGTTTTCATTTAGCTAAAGTACAAGAGATCAAAGAAAAATTTGATCAGGAAAAGAAAGAGCTGGAAGGACATGTCGAACAGAAAAGACAGACAGAGCAAAAAGCGCTAACCGAGTTTAAACAAGAACTCTCCGATGAAAGAGAAAAAGAGGAGAACGAGTTAAAGAAAAAGTATGCTGAAATGGCTTTGTATTGGAAAATTAAAGAAGGAAATCTTGAAAAGCAAATTGAAGATTTAAAGCTACAGCTTGACAAGGCCTCTCTTCAAACTGAACATGAAAAACCACCAATGAAAGAAACAGTTTTGAAAACAATGCTGAGCTTAATTCCCATTTTTGGCCCAATAGCATCTGGGGTTTATGAACGTTACAAATCTTCGACGAAGTCATAAACGTTCTACTTGGTGTGTTTCCTTATCACCGTACCATTCTTAACAGAAATGTGTTACAAAATTTTACTTAATGAAAATTAAGAAACATATTCCAACTTAGCGTTGCCTTTAGATTATCTGAAACATTCTAACTTTTATTTCAAATTAATAAAGTTATATTGATTATTTTCTTGATTAAACAAAGTATATACCATTTCCATGATGTGCATAATCTGAAATGATTATTGTTTGTCGTTTTCACCATTTAAGATATTTAAAGTTCTGGCCTTATTATCTTCAAGTAAAAGTGAATAACTTTGAAAATAATTTGTATCACTTTAAAAATAAAAAGAAATATGTTCTTTGTAATATTCCTTGCAAAAGTAATGAGTAAATTTCATACAGTTTAGTAATACCGTGTTGTCTATTTATATAATTATATAATACAACACTCCTTGCTTAACATTTATAAATAGACATATGCAAACTGTTTCATGTAATGTATTTTTTAGGGTATGTTATCAGAATCTTTTAAAAAAATAAACTGAAATGCCTTTGAATTTGTTTTTTGGCGATTTAAAGACACTTAACCAGTTCTTACATCTAAGCAGACGAAGCCAAATAGAAAGAACTAAAAGTACCTCAAAGACAACAGTAATGTCGTGTTGAGCGATCTTAAAGGATCTGAAATATTCATTTACGACATTAAACGAACATTTTAAAGAATGTGCTTCTGTCGGGAAGCTTATTGTAATGGCACAATTTTTGGATCAAGGACAGAACTGAGGAAGTAACAAAGAAAGAAGAATCAACTAAATGCAAGAAATAAAATAAACAATAAAGCTTTTAAATTACACAAATGACATGTTATCGTGGCAAAATTAGCAATAAACGAATTAAAATTACAAGTTATAGTCTATCTATTTTCTGACTTTATTAACCCTATTTTCTGATCTAATTGGGACAACTTCATACTTTCTTAACGTCAAAATTATCCAAAACCCAAACAAAGATATTTAGAAAAATTACCTTTTAAAGAGTAATGTGTTATAAGCCGGTGGCTAATTATGCGTGAAAGATGTTGCATTTTTTACAATATCTAATGTACAGACTCAATCAAACAGAATATGCAATCAATTTTCATGTAATTTTATTGTGATTAATGCTTCCGAGGGATCACCTATTCTCAAGATTTTTAAATGTGAGAGTAATTGCAGGAGATGGCAAATTCAAATCATTTAATGGTAGAAGTATCAATGTAATACTATATACATTGATACCAAGCATCAACTGAAGAAACATGTGTGGAAGGGAAAAGTCAACTACTGTTGTCCACTGTTGTTGTCGTTTTATTGTAAAAGATCAAATCAGAAACGGCGTTGATTAAACTGAAAAACACGTTAAACATACATTCGCACATAATGGTTAGTTCAGAGAAAACTGCTGTGAAAGTTTAAGATCTGAATAGATTAATTAAAAATATAACGATGATTGCTTTAAAAAGAATCCCTTTAATATTAAAAATTTATTACCAAAGAAAAGGGAAAAAGTACAGAAAAGTTTAAATTTTGCTTTGGAAATATGCGGATGAAAATGAAGAAACTTTTAACATGTACGAAATTTTTCGGGGATTTAAAATAAAGTTTACATATACCCCTTCCGACAAAATAACACCGTAAAACTTTCATGATATTTTTGGGAAACTTTTTCATTATTGTTTTTTTAAAATTTTTAAAATATTTCATAGGGTGTGACCAGAAACACTTCCCTTTTTTCCAAAGGGGGGAAACGAGGGAAAAATTCTAAGGGCGATAAACCCTTGAAAGGGAACCCATTTTAAATCTCAAAAAATACCCAAAGTTCTAGCTAAACCTCCCCCTTTGTGGTTATGGCAAAGTCCCGGTTTAAATTTTGGTGAAATTGATAGTCTCCTTTTGTCTACTAACGCCGTAGGCTTCAGTAAGTCTGATCGACTTCATGTCGTTAAAAGAATTCGGATTATTGTCAGATGCGCGTTTCATTTCTTCATTGATGAGCACTATGCAAACTCTCGACATGTTCAAGATTTCTCGGAAAATGCGATAAGCTGTCGTTTTAATGCAACCACCTATCATTGCCATCACCACTACCTGGATTGCCAGTTACTTAAATTTTTAATGGCATCCGTTACTGATTTAATGAACCGATCGTCAACTTTCTAAGGTTGTTCGGCATTTTCAAGCTGCTCTGTCATTCATTCGCCGAAGAATCCCTTTACAATTGAAACACATGAGACAGTTTCAAAACAGTTTGTTCTGATCAGTAGCCTATATATGTTAAAGAATTTGAGTAAGAGTCATTTTAAATGTATACAATATTCAATGACGTTACGATGCACATCATTTGAATCTGTTGTCGCCGTGTTTTTTACATTTTCAGAATAGCACCTAAGGTTTGTCTTATGGAATATGTCAAAATCAAATGACGTATGTCAATATTGAAGTTATTTGCTTAATAAAATCATGTAAGGAATTAAGGGCATCTAATTTAAAACATTATCACAAAGCTCAATAATTTTTTGTCGTGCGCTTGGTTAGTTGACCTGTAAATGTAAATACCTTTAAATGTGTTATTTTTAATAATGACCTTAATTTTAGAAAGGTTAATTCATTATTGCAACTTTTATTAAGAAATGACATTGGTTGAAGAAAAACTTATATTTACTCTAAAAAAACTATTCTGGACAATCCTCGTATGTTATACTGAAAGTACTGAAACAAAGATCAAAAGAT